>NW_022631723.1:0-32297 GCF_010015895.1 Lontra canadensis
CATAATGTAACGATAGCAGTAACTCTCTAAATATTCTTTCATAAGTGTGGCACCTGGGTGGCTCAGTGGGTTAAGCCTCTGCCTTTGGCTCGAGTCATGATCTCAGGGTCCTGGGATCGAGCCCCACATCGGGCTCTCTGCTCAGTGGGGACCCTGCTTCCCCACCCCCTCCTCCGCCTGCCTCTCTGCCTACTTGTAACCGCTCTCTCTGTCAAATAAATAAATAAAATCTTTAAAAAAAAATTCTTTCATTAGTTCCTGAACAGTAACTTACTTAATCAATCCTTCTAATATATTTATTATTTAATAAGCCACAAATCTTTTGTAGTCCATAAAAATATGACGCTTATTCCATAGGCTAGAAATCTCTCTCTCTTTGTGTGTGCGTATAGTGTATATATACCACATACGTATTTCCATTTCTCTTTCTTTCTCTTTTTTTTTTTTTTTTTTTAAATCCCTATACATTCTTAAGCCCTACAAACTTCGGAATTATTCCTTTGAAAGAAATAATTACTCCAAGACCAAAAATACAGTGGTGGTAAGGGGCTGGGAGAATAGAGAGTTATTGTTTAATGGGAATAGAGTTTCAGTTACAAGTTGAAAAGAGTCCTGGAGGTGGATGGTGGGGAAGTTTGTGCAGCATTATGAATGTATTTTAGTATCACTGAACTGTATGCTTAAAAATTGTTACGATGGTGAATTTTATGTTTTGTGTATTTTGCTACAATAAAAAAAAAATGGGGGGGGGAATTACTAAATTTAGCCACAAGTGAGCCTCACCCAATGAACTAACACTTAATGGCCCTTCTTTTGACATCGTGACACCGACTTGTTAACTTATCTGGGGCAAAGTAATGTATCTAGGCCAAATAATTTAAACATCCTCTCCCAGAACCTGAAAGAAATAGCGCTGCATAGGTAAACATGAGGCACTTGGAAATTTTGCAGTGACTCCTTAGAATACCGTTACTTAAGTATATTTTTAGGAACCATAGAAAGTGATAGAATACATTGTAGGGGAAAAGCCTCACCTCTGATCTTTTTAATTGAAGCAAACTATTCTTTTTTGAGCACCTTTTCCAACTGAGATGATTGAGGCTTTTTGGCATTTGAGTTGCTTTTTCATATGCAATTTCTTTCCAATTGTGATTATTTTATCTTATGTTTTGCATCTTATCAACCCCTCTTCTCCCCATTTGTGGCAGAGAAGAATTCACAAATCCAAGGGCTTCTGCACGTGGTGGGTTAGTTCCCTGGAAAGCAGCCACAGTACAGTGGTCCCCCCTCCCCTGGTTGCCAGGCAGGGAGGATGATGCAGACATGATGTCAGGGGCATAAACAGGTCTGTTTTGCATGATAAGGCATGAGGATTCGGTGTTCCTCAAAAGGGAAGTAGACTTTGGTGGTTTTCAGTGCCCCTTGTAAAAGGGTTCACTGTGGAGGGGAGAATGCTTTAGGCAAAACCATAAAGAGACTGAGCCCAACTAAACTGCTTTGATTGAAAATGAAAAATAAAGCAAAATGCAAAGATTCGGGCAGATGGGGAGACTGTTCATGACTTGGATTTGCAAACTTGAGGCGTTGCTCTGTTGCAGGGGTGGGTGTGGGGCAGCCCAGACTCGCCACACCGTGGGGCACATCTGAAGATGGACCCTGCATCTCAGAAATGAGCCCACATATATGTAAGAGTCCTACAACTAACAGCCACGCTGGGGTGGTGTGGAGGGCGGGAGGTCCGGACACCCGGTCCCCAGCCAGACTCTGGCATGACTGACTCTGCTTAAGTAACCTTTGTGGATAGGTTGCTCATTTAGAAACGGGATCCAGCAGGTCCTTTCTAGAAAACAACAGTGTTGGATTTTGTGTGAAAGAAAGATTACGGGTCATCTCTCTCTCTCTCTCTCACACACACACACCCCTATAGGTAATGCTAATCATAAAAGTCATATCTTTGTACTCTATCAGAGCTGGGTTTTTCCCCCTGAAGTTGGGAAGGCATGGGCAACAAGGTGAGAAAGGCTGTCTTTCTGTTTTTCCCAAATATAATTTTTTTTCTGTTATTCACACAGTATAGTTGCCATTTTAGCTTAAAAAAAAAAAAAATATATATATATATATATATATATACCCAGAGAAAAGTCTGTGCATGTGCATATAAACTAGTTTCAAAAAATTAAGATCTTAATACATGCATGTGATAAAACAATTTATTTACTTATTTATTTATTTTAAATTTTATTTATTTATTTGACAAAGAGAGTTCACAAGCAGGCAGAGAGGCAGGCAGAGAGAGAGGAAGGGAAGCAGGCTCCCTGCCGAGCAGAGAGCCCAATGCGGGGCTCGATCCGAGAACCCTGGGATCATGACCGGAGCAGAAGGCGGAGGCTTTAATCCACTGAGCCACCCAGGTACCCAGATAAAACAATTTAGATGGTACAGAGTAAGTTCATCCTCCCCTGATCCCCTCACCCATTCCAGCTGCTGTTAAGTGTTTATGTCTTTACTTCTAAAACGTTACCCATAGGTTTTCTGCAGGGTGGAAGGGAACCAAATGAAAAGTGATTTGTGTTTTCTTTGTTTTGTTTTTCTTTATTTTCTCATTACTACAGTTATTTTTAGGCTTTTTTTTTAATTACAATAAAAAATTCATATGTCTGGAGATATTTATCTCAAAGGTGAAGGAATAGGAATTTACATTGAAGACCTGATTTTAGAAATTGTTTTATGCTGTTTAATCATGGAATTGCATATAGTCATATCCATAAGGAAATATGGTAACAATTATTTTAAATGAATTTTATTCTTCAGCTTGAACAGATTAAATTCTATAGTGGTCTCATGCCATTTCTCTAATTGCATTAATTATTTATTAGATACTGCCATACATACAGTTCAGTAGGTCTGGGGGAAGTTGATTATAGCAGTTTGTTTCAAGTCAGTTTTACACCCTGGGTTGACAACGTTAGCACACTTTCTCGCTGAAGTGAAAGAGCTGGGACAGTGCTCCAGGGGAATTATAACAGATGCAAGGCTAAGGTGCAAACTTAACCTTGAAGTGTATCCACCATATTTGTAGCGGGACTCGGTTTGTGCAAGCAATATGTATTTCCTTCATGCATCTTCTCGAAGTTCTCCATTTTGGCAGATTTTAGAACCAAAGACGTAGTTAATACAGGAAGTGTGTCCTCTCTTGATTTCAGGCTGTAATGTTAAGGTTATGGGATCGCTGATTTCTTCTTTAACGTGTTTTGTCCTCTGGCAAGAAAAAAAGTTAAAACGAGCCTCTTTTTATTATTGGTATTTTTGTTACATATTTTTGAAAGAAGGACTAAGAATCTATTAGGACACTGTGCCATGTGAGCCTCTGGAACAGCCTCTCCTCCTGAAACCAGCAGTGGGAATGCAAATCGAAAGCAAATTCATGCTTTTTCTGATCCCAGATGTGCCCTTCCTGCTGCCTGTTGTTGTCAGCCACGCGTATTTTTGTCATCACCTCCAAACCCTTTAATCAGCTCTACGTGCCGTCACTGGATGGAGGGTCCATCTGGGGGGCTGTATGTGGGTGGCAAATTGAAAGCGAAAGGTTCAACAGAAATCTTGGCAGGTTGGGAGCTGGGTTAAAAATACCTTTATGGAAAGTATTAACATTTGTGTATAATACATTTATTGGAAAACCAAAAACCTTTCCAAATGGTCCTATTTGAAAGAAAAGAAATGAACGTTTAATTGTAAAAGTTTGGCAGGAGGATTAAAGATATTTTTGCAGAACAGTTGAGGCAGGAGTTTAGAATTTGAACATTAGAATTTGAACTTAGCAATGGAATTGTAGACTGTCCCGGTTGTGGTTGACAGAGGGGTATCAGCTAAGGGTATTGGATTTTTGTCCTGGTCCTTAAAGCTAAAAAGCTGTGTGGGGCACCTGGGTAGCTCAGTCAGTTGAGCATCTGACTCTTGCTATCAGCTCAGGTCATGACCTCAGTGTCATGGGATCGAGCCCCAAGTTGGGCTGCTCGCCCAGTGGGACGTCTGCTTGAGATTTTCTCTCTCTTTCCCTCTGCCCTCCCTCTGCCCTCCCCCTGCCTGCTTACAAATGCATGCGCTCTCTCTCTCTCTCTCTCTCAAAAATAAACAAATTCTTAAAAAGAAGAAGTGTGCTGTGTTTTGAACTTCTCAGAACACGTTGGGGCCTTCCCTGCACCTTGTTCCATGCTCCAAATCTCCTTGGTGTCAGGCCTTTCCTGTACCCTCGACCCTCGGATTTGCGGGTCGCTTGGAACCTGTTGGTGGCACAGTGCATGGCTCGCTGACATAGGGTATCTCACTGCGTACAGGGGGGCTGGCTCTTCACACGGTGGGAAATCCCACCAGTTCCATATTAGACACCTGCATTGACCACATCGGAATTCTCTGTTCGTTTCAGTCTTAGCCGGCAGCCAGCTCTGGTTGGGATGCCTGCTGGTCACAGCCCTGTTCCCACAGAGGTGTTGGTAGCTTTCATTCTGCTCCATCAGATTTCTTGGGTCTCAGCCGTGTGTGTGTGCCGTATGCGAGTTCTGGGTGTACAAAGATGAATAGAAACACGGGTCTGTGCCCTCGAGGCACTCGCCCTTTAGTAAGGGGCTTGGGATGACCTTGGAGCTTCAGCACATGGTAAGAAATAAGCATCGTACTTGTTTTTGGCTTTGCGCATGACTGTCGTGGAGAGAATCTGGCCCCTTCCCATTGCCCCCGCGCTCTGCTTGGGCCATCCATGCTGCTCCAATGCCAGAGCCTCCCCTACCAGGCAGGAGCCACAGCGGGTTGGGAGG
Source organism: Lontra canadensis (assembly GCF_010015895.1). Taxonomy (NCBI): domain Eukaryota; kingdom Metazoa; phylum Chordata; class Mammalia; order Carnivora; family Mustelidae; genus Lontra; species Lontra canadensis. Next base: position 4,812 of record NW_022631723.1, read on the forward strand.
ACAGAAGGGCTTGTTCTAAACTGTTAGAAGGCCTGGTGATTTGGGGCACTGTCTTTAGACCCGTGGCTGCTGCCAGCCCGCCCCGGGGGCCTCGTCGTGGGGCAGAATCACACAGCAGACTCGCAGCAACTGGAGGGTGGAAAATTTTGTAAAAACATCTGTTCCGTTTGGATGGTCCAGATATTTTCAAAACCGTTGGCTTAGCCAAAGCTCATATTTCATAAAACCTTTGCAAATATCTATGGTTTTTCTTCTTTTCCACGTGGACGTGGAAGCAAAGGAGAAGAAAGATGTGGCCACATGTATGTGTTCAACTTCTCATTTCCAAGTGCTCAGCTTTCTCAGGCATGAGCGCCAGCGGGGCCATTCTCCTGAGGTGTGTGGTGCCTCTAGACTTTCCTCTTTCGGATAGATGAGGGGGTCTTAAAGACAAAGGTCCCTAGATGCCATGCAGAGAGATGACAATATTGATACCAAGTTGTCTTTTCATCGCTTGAAAATAAATGAATAAAAAGGTTCACAACTGTTCGAGGGTGAGGATCAGTCAAGGACAGAGCCACAGAAAAGCTCCCCTTTCCTGGGATTACCGCCAGGGCTCAGTCATCCACATATGAGGAGACTGTTTCAAAGTACACTCAGCGAGCGGGGAGGGAAGGGCATCCAGAGAAGGTGGGGCGGGGGGGTCTTTGGGGGAGAAGCCTGGCAGCTGGCTTTACTCCAGGTCCACGGCCCTCAGGCTTAGATGGGCCAGACAGCCTGGGCTGGTGGGGACTTCTCTGGGAACGAGTGGGAGTTTGTTAATGTTTGAGGGCGATGAGGTTTTGAGCAAAGTGCTCCACTCAGAGCCCGGCGAGTGCTGTGAACCAGCATTGAGCTGGCGCCCAGAGAAAAAAACAGTGCCCAGCTCCAACGCCGAGGCCCTCTATGCATGATTGTCAGTGAACCAGCTGGGTTGAAAATAAGTTCATTTCCCTCTGTTTGTGTAGTTATGTACAAAAAGACGAAAACAATGCCTAGGAAAAGACCCCAGGGATTTAAATTGGAAATTAATTGTAAGAGCATGTCGCTTTGCTTCCCCTGATCGGTTTGACTTCAGATGCGATCCAGACGCCCAGGACTCGGGCCCCCTCCGCAGCGGCGTCATCAAAGGTGGTTGGGTCATCTGCAAGGTGGGTGGAACTGTGAAGTTTACAGTCTCCATAAGCCCTACATCTGATAGGAGACACCTATCAGTTTTATTTCCTCTGTGATTCCAATTCGGGAACGGGGAGAAGTTTTGTAGGTATTTTGAATGTGATCCAGACACAGGAAACCAGGCCTCTTGGGCCGTAGGTCTCCCCTTAGGTGCATGGCCCAGGCTTGTTCCACAACTCTGCTATACAGCCCTTTGTTTTCTCACACTAGTGAGCAGCCAGTGGGGTGGAGGACTAGGGGAGCTGAGACACTGGTCCTCCAGGCCATGTCTGGTGAAGTGGAGAATGGGATCTGCCATGTTTCATATCACCTTAAAATAAGGAAAAAAATCCTTTCTCAGCTCCTCCAGGAAAAAAAAAACAAACAAACTTGTTTTTTTCAATTTTAAAAAGTTAAAAAAAAAAAGAAAATCCATGTGACACAAATACCTAATTTATGTGCAGTCCTCAGGTCTCCAAATAAAATAATATAATCGTGAAGCCTGGGTCTCCTTGTGAAAACAGCCGAGTGGTGAGCCATGTCAGTTTTCACTAATGGGGGAAAGATTCGGCAGGGAGAGGAGAGGAAAGGCCCTGAACCTAGGAACCCAGGGAGCCCGGTTTCGTTCTCTGCTATTGGTTCTGTTGCTGGGATTCTGTCCGCCATGTCTGCCCTGTATGGAAGGCAGGTTGGGAGGGGGTGGGGTGAAGTTCTCACAGCTCTGAGAATCTGTGAATGGAGGCCTGATCGCCAGAGCCCTGGGAACGTCTCAGAAATGGAGTCCATCCTGTGGGACTCCCCCAGCAGAAGCCTTGATCATGTTTTGTGCGACACTTATTCGTGTGCAGTTGCCGTGCTATCAGGCAGCATTTTGAAACCGTATACCGGGATGACTCAGTTAATGGCCTGGGCCATCTGTCTTTGCTACCAGAGCCAGCTTCTCTGCAGTTCCAAGGGAAAATATGGGCAATTGTTAATACCCCAAAACGCTTTGGATGGTTTTAAACAAAATTGTCAACAGATTGTTTATCGATGACTCATGTTTTCTTTTCCTCTCCTCCTTTGTTTTCTTTTTTTAAAGTGACGTTTTCCTAGGCCTGTTACTTCTCTATTTTATGTTGTGTGTATGGATGGGTGTCTTGAAACCTGAAATTGTCACCTCTACATTTTCTGTACTTATCCTGCTCATGAGTTTTCATGTGGCCCTGGTTAGAGGCGAGTTAAATCTCATTAATGGCATTGTAACAGTCGGGCGCTGGGATCATTGGCAAGGTCTGCGGGCAAGTGTGCCTTTATGCAATTTAGAAAAGATTTTATTAGTTAGGCAAATGGTATAATTAATATGACAAGAGGAATGTTTAACTTAAAGGAAACAATTCATTTTGCATACATCACAGAACATAGAGGTGTTCACTGATCAACCGCATGCTGGTCAGAGATCCTTCTTTTATTTTAATGGAACAACAGCTCATGTCGTTTACCCCCTAGCCCAGTTTCTAGCATACTTGAAAGTAATACAAATAGTTTGTCTTAAAAGTAATTCAGGAGAGGCAGAATGAGGCAGCGGAGGGGCCGCTAGGTCAGGAGACTGAGGCCGAAGCTGACAGTGGGTGACTGCAAGTTTCTTATCCCATTTGTAAAGTTCGAAGTTGCTTAGAGCATCTGTAAGCCCCTTCCAGCCTTTTCCTACAGTGAGATTTTGCTAATTGACACTGATCTCCCTGCTTGATTCCAATTCATTATTTTTGTCTAAGTGACCAAAACCCCATTTCCCTTTATTTTATTTTATTTTTCCATTTTGTTAAGCTAGGCAGACCCTAGCTGACCCACTCTCCATCAGCTGTCCTCCAGAGTTCCCCAGGGGGCAGTCAGCAGCTTACCCAATGCCTGGCATGGTATGGGCTGCCCCTCGTGAGAGGCTGGCTGGGGTCTCAGTGTGGGGGTCTCTAGGATTATGGGGAGGCTGAGGTGCCCCCAGGGAAGGGGCAGAAGCAGCAGGGGATTCTTTCAAGGATGCCGGAGTCGTCCACAAGTTCAACAGCCAGTAAAAGCGGCCTTCAGTCCTGCTCATGCCCTGCTCATCATCCCCTGGACGCTTCCTTGGCAGGGAAACATTTTGGTGACGCTCTCCCAGTTCAATTTTGTTTGAACCCAGCCTTTCCTCCCTCCCTCTGCCACAGCCCGGTGAATGATAAAGCTCTGCTTCATCTGCTGAAGGGGACGCAGGCTCCAGCATTGTCTCCTTGGATTTCGTCCGGGTGGGTTCCCGCAGCCACGTGTCAGGGGCCCTCATGTTCAAAGCTGAGGCAGGCGCCAAGGAGTTAACTGGCAGAAGTATCCGTCTGGAATGCGATCTGGAACCGTGCCAAGATTCTGGAGGTCCTTGCTGGTTCTCTTGGCGCTAGATGAGTGGAGGCATCATTTGGATGGATTCTGTAGGCTTTTGGGGGGAAAGCCTTTCTTAAAAAGGCCATTCATCTCTTCGGGTCATAAAATGGAATCACAAACTGGTTTTCCCAATTAGAGTCTTAAAACAACAAGAACGCCATCAGCCAGCGTGGCCATCCTCTGGAGAGTGTTGTGTGTTGTGTGTTGTGCCCAGACAGTCACAGCCCAAGAGCATGGGAAGCCGGCAGGAGCTGAAGGGAGCCACGGTGCGCGGTCTGACATCTCCCGTCATCCGTGGGGGGTGCTCTTGTGCTCCCAGCCCTGGCCCAGCCTGTGCGGGAGCCTTTCCAGCATTCTTTTAGCAAGTATCCAGTTTTGGAAATACCTCTGGTGAAATTCTGTGGCCTGGAGATTTGTTTCTGTCACAGTTTGCGTAAGGATGCCACGCATCCAAGGTGTTAACGCTTAGGTAATGTGCTAATAAGCAAAAGGCTGAACCTGCCCAGGGGTGATTTCCTCAGCATCGCCAAGCCCTTGGCGGGATCAAAACAAAAACAGAGATAGAGGAACTAGCCTGTTTCATGCTGATGCTAGCAGTCCTCCTGTGGACCGTTAACTGCGCTCTTGGCAAGTGTGCCGTCCATCTGGCCCCGTATTTTTGTCACCAGGAAAAATTTGCTTGATGGAGCTCAACTCTCTTTCCTTTCTGTCTTTTCTGTCAGATCTGAAAGGTACATTGTTTAGAAAGAAAGAGAAAGAAAAAATAGCTCCAGGCTGTATGGCTAACACAAAAATAAAACATGTTGTAGTTTTGTTTTCTCTGCCCCCCCCCCATTTAAAAAGAAGGACAAATAGGAGGACTTATAAAACAATTTTTTAGGGGAAAAAAAGTCATGCTATTGTTTTGGTATTTCTTGTTTTTCTTTCAGCTATCACATTAAACTGTTGTGATTTTACTAACCTAGTTAACAAGACTTTAAGAATTAAAACATCTTTGGTAATCTTTCTAACATTAGTTGCCACATTTTTAAGTCATCTTGCGCTGACATAACAACACATGTTGGGACAGGATAGTGACATTTACGGTCTACTCACTGGCAGGGGAGGTCTGAGAAACATTGTGGAATAAACAAAGCGTGTTTCTTCCATTCCCTCATTTCACCTTCCAGAATGCTCTCTTGAGGCACGTTCCCACCTTCCCTCACCCCTTCTCTACCTGGAGCTTTCACTCCGCTTACATTTGCAAGAATTCCACACTGTGTCTCTGGGGTTCCCTTCTGGTCCCTCCTACTATTAAAAACAAGCTCTCTGGAGTCTTATTCCCAGAGGACTCTAAGTCAGTGCTCAGGGAGAAAGTCATTGGACCGAGTCTTTGGCCATATTCACCAACACTGCAGTGGATTTGTGCATGATGACTGTTTGCAGGCTCTCTCTAGGGTTTCGGAGACCAAGGAACACATTCATTTCTTTGAAAGAGCTTAACCTAAATGTAATTCAGATACGCTCCTTGAATGAGTTCAGATCAGTGATCTGTAAACGCCCTCCTAACTTCCAGAGTCTTAGATCTGATGCATGATTCAGTAGAATGAATCTCTAATGGGACCATTTCAGATAGCCCATTAGGCTAGTCAAGAAATCATAAAAGTTCGGTCCTCTCCTAGCACCCCTCAAATGGCACCCAATTTCTTCCACCTGCTCTTAAGGCCAGTAACGGCAGTTTTTAGGAAAAAGAAGTTATTTGGTCTTTGATTTCAAAATCTGTCTAAGGAAACCAGATTGGATGATAAGATCTCTTTCTGTTTTATCCCACATTTATGATATTTTGTTTGGCAAACGTGAGGTACGGGGAAGCACTCTTTAACTAGAGGGTTGCTGACAGTGTGTTTTCTCAACTGTCATTAGGGTTGTTTGAAAATTTACAGAATTTCTTTTGCAACCACTTTTTGGAATGCGTTGCTTTATCTTTTCATTTTAAAAACTGATTCTTTATAAAGTGGGTGATGAGTAGGACTGTGTCTCTTTTCATCCTTTTCTAGTTAATAATCACTTTCTGGAAGTGTTGCTTTCTGCTTACATCGTGAGATAAGAACTGAAAAAGCATTTGCTTATATAATATTTTAAAAATATTTTTACATTTATTTGAGAGAGAGAACGTGTGTGCACAAGTCGGAGGAGGGGCAGAGGGAGAGGAAGAAGGTCACACAGACTCCCCACTCAGGCCCTGGGCCCAATGTGGGCCTCAATCCCAGGACTCCGAGATCACAACCTGAACTGAAGTCTGATGGTTAATTGAACCACCCAGGCACACCACTTATAGAGTATTTTTTACATAGTTTCCTTCTTTTAAATTTTATGCTAGTTTCCTGCTGGCCCGTTAAGGTAGAAAATGTTGCTGGTTGAAATATGTTTGTATTTTTGTGGGAAATTTATGGACTTAAAATTAAAAGATGGAAATAAATGACCATATGACGAGATTTTTCTGGTCATTGAGGGGTGATAGTTCTGTGTCTTTGGTTTTTCTTGATGTGTATGAATTTTGCTTGCCTCAAAAAAATGATAATTTATAAGATTGCCTAAATAAAAAAAATTTTTGGCAGTTATCACTATTAGTCTGGTGTGACCTTTTAGAATTATTTTTGGGGAGAAAGAAGAGAACGGTTCTTGCAGTCCTTTTGAAGCTCTCTATGTAGACACTAGATGCAGCTCATTACATTTGAAATTCCATTGTGATGAGTTTCAGACGGTGGCATTTCTTGAGGCCTCCCTCACATGTCAAAGAGAGGCATATAGATTGGAAACTATTTACTGAGGGAATCTCAAATGTTACTGAAAATGCAGTTGTAAAATGTCAAGTTATTTGCATGCTGGTGAATTGGATGTCCTACAAAATTTTGTAATCCTCGCTCTCTGCTTGTTTTCCTTACCAAGGAATTCGGAGAAATACCACGAATGAAACACCACATTTTCTTTTTCTGTTTGTGTATAGTAACTGCTATGTTGTAGGTCGTTTTGATTTTTTTTTTCTTAATTTAATTCAGAATCTGTCTCCAAATGGATGTGGTATGGAACTTGTACATTTTCACTCTCGAAGATACTTGATCCTCCCCCACACCCCAGAATGGATGAGTGTTCAGTAATACTTAAGAGGGATTTAATACTGTTTAACAGTGATTACAAGGGTGATTCTTTGGGAGTGCCTTTTAATCGTTCACTGCTAAGTCTCCCTTCTTTTCATTCTTTTTTTCACCCATTTTTTTTTTTTTAAGATTTAAATTTTAAGTAATCTCTACACCCAACGTGAGGCTTACATATAAAACCCCTGAGATCAAGAGTCACATGCCCCACTGACTGAGCCAACCAGGTGTCCCTTTCACCTGTGTTCTGGTCCTGTTTGACTGAACAGAAGGGACTGTGCCTCATTAATCTTTTTATGCCAGAGTACCTGGTTTAGGATCTGTCTCATATTGGACCCTCGAAGAATGTTGAATAAATAGACAAATAGCCCATACCTTTAAATGACTTTTAGTATCTTAGTTGAAAGTTGTTACCCAGGAAGTAATTAGTGTAAATTCCTGTCAAAATAAAATGCTTTAGAATAAGGTGCGGTATAATCTTCTATTTGTTATTTTGAAATTATGAACAAAAGACCATCCCTTCTTTGTGAAAGGAAGAAAGGCCAGGGTGTGTAAAGAGGATGAAACAATTAACTTGACTTGAAATCCTTGGGTAGGTGAGGTGCTAAGCTTGGAATTCTTTCATATGATATGAGAAAAGAATAAAATAAGCTTGGAAGATATTCCTTGTCATCATTGAAGGATTTTCAGAATGCGTGAGGAGTGTGGTTGGCCAACATTTTAGCTGTAATGTGCATGAAAAGACGATTTTTTGAATCGATAGAGGGAGTGGTATAGGAGGAGAAAAGAATGCGTGACTGTACAGATTTAGAAAGGCAGAGTCAAGCACTCTTACCAATTTGGGTCGAACCAGCAGACAGAAACCACACCATTATTCAAATGGGGAACATTTAAAATAAAGAATTACTGGGGTACTTGGCTGGCTCAGTCTGTAGAAAATGCAACTCTTGGGGGATGAACTCTTGGGGTCATGAGTTCGAGCCCAACGTTGCATGTAGAGATTACTTTTTAAAAATCTAAAATAAAGAATTATTAAGCTGAGATAGGAGAGGAACCATAGGATGTAAAGAGAACACTAACGGCTCCTCTGGAGCTGAAGAAGAGTACCCAAGGAAGGACAGGCTTCCCTTCCTCATGGCTGGAGTTCAGACCTTACTTGGAAAGGGTGTGACAGCCCACTGGGGTGACAGGAAGTCTATAGGTTATGTGGGCCACTGCTGCCCCACAGTTGCGGACTAGCAGGAAACAACACGCTGGGCACAGGCAAGCTGAGGCTGATGGGCCAACATGCAAAGGGAATTGGGGTACAGCGGTGAGTGGAAGAACTTCAATTTGCAGGGTGTAGCAGGGCTGTGGGGAAGTAGTTACTGGGCCCAGAACAGTCCTGCATGGAAATGAGGGACTGTGTGCTCTGGACTCCTGCCGGGAGCACAGAGCATCACCAGATCTTCTCTTATGTGTGCAACGCTGAGGGACCAGGATGCAAAAACAGTATGCTGGAACACTTGCAGTGTCCCTGCAGCGCCCTCTACTGATGCAGCCTAATATTGAAGTCAATGTGAAGAAGAAATGCATAGGTCTAGTTCATTATCACAGAGCAGGTGTTAAAGGGTGAATTTGGAATTGAGCCATGATAAACTGATAACTGGCACAACCTCAAATTCCAATATAGTCAAGGATGTTTCGTTTTGTTGCCATTAAGACCGTGATAAATCAGAAGGAGCTGATTTCTATTTGAGGACTCACTCTCTACTTTGTAACTGAAAGCACCCATCAGTGCTGGCTCTATAAGCTGGATAAAATTGACTTCATGACAGATTGATTTTGACACTTTATTTTTAAGATGAGCACATACTAAAATCATGAAATACTTGTCTTATAAAATGATCTCTCTGATTATTAAAAGATCAAAGACTGCATAGTATGTGCCTCTTACGTAATTTGTAGTATATTAGCTTTTCACCTCTAAATTCAGCCAGTCGGGGCCTGAAAACTCTTAGGCCTCTTATTTTTGTGTCTCTGTCTCATAGGCCTTAAGAAAAACAAAGGATATGCCCCTAGGCATGCTTATATCAACATACCACGTAGTTGCTCACCTTTACACCTGATGGCAACCGCCAGCTCTGTCCATTAGACATCATGAAAATTACTCTTTGGGTTTTTAAAATCTATGCCTTTTAATTTCATTGTGGTCTCTCTTAGTCTTAAATTACAAGAGTGGATAAATGGGAATGTTCAGTGAAGTGTGTCTGCCATTCATTATCATATATGTTTTTATGTGTATTGTATGTTTTCTTAACTAGAAGTTTCATAAAAATCAATGCATTTCAAAAATGTTCATGTAAAGTTACATTTTACAGATGATTTTTATAAAATGCTATTAGAAGGAAACAATATTAGGGAGCAGAGAGTGGGTAGCTGCACTGTAAGATCTCAGTATGACACTGACATCTAACTATAATGATAATGATTGCTGATAATGATAATGGTAATGAGTGCTGGCGCTGGCCATGCATGTTCTAAGTGCTTTTTATGTATTAACTCATTTAATCCTCACAAAACCCTCATATGAGGCAAATACTATTCTTATTCCCATTACTCAGTATTCCCATACTGAGGCAGAAACTGAAAAAAACGTTCCAAGACTACCTGGTTAATAAGTACTGTGCAGGAGCTTGAACATAGGCAGTTTGGTTTCAGAGCTCTCATTCTACACCCCTTTATACCATACTGCCAACAGGGTTGATGGAATGGATTATCTTTCAGTACACTGGTGATTGGCAAGACCAGGAAAACTGACTCAGATGTTAAATACCAAGTGAAATTTGCAAAGCTAGAGAGTTAAGCTGAGCAGGGCAGTCTGACTTACTTAAACTTGCTCTTGGGTTTGCAAAAGCTCTTCCCTTTATGGAGCTAGAACCCTTAAGCTACATTCTTTAGGTAATGGCAAGCTAGGGTAATGGAAATCTAGGTTCTTCCAAGGAAAACTTTCTGTCTTGAACCTTAAAACTATATGGTGGAGCAAACATAAAATTCAGAAAATTTGTAACCTCAAGACAGTTCATGGATTTATGGCTAGAATTCACACTAGCCAGAAGGTCAGAAGAACATTTAACTAAGGTTGGTAGTCCCTCCTGACCAAATAAATAACTAAATAATAAAAATGGAAGAAGAGATTGAAAGTATGTCTAAGGAACAAGACTATTACTATGACAAAGAAAATTTGAGAAAAAGACAAATAGAATTTATATAAATAAAAAAATACATAACAAATTAAAAGCCTAAAAGTTTAGTTTAATAACAGACAGAATTGAAGTTTAATAACAGATAGTTGAATAACAGACAGAATTGAAGAGAGAATTAACTAGAAAAAAATGATTGAATTAATGTTCAGAATATAGTACTATGGGACAAAAAGAGGGAAACTGCAGAAGAAAGGCTAAGAGAGAAGGAGAACAGTGAATTTGGCAGAAATGAAAGAGATCAGATCACAGATTCAGGACACCCAGCGAATTCCAAGGCAGATTAAATTTCTTAAAAAGAGGTCCATACCTAGATATGACATGGCAAAACTGCACAATGCCATTATAAAGATCTTAAGTAGTCAGAGAGAGATGATAGTTTTCAAAGGAACAAATCAGCAGTTTAACCCAGCAATGATAGAAGCAGGAAACTATGGAGCAGTGTCTTCAGCAGGCTGAGAGAAAATCAGTCAGTCTGTGATTCTGCCCAGCTAAATCTATTTCTCGAAAATGAGGATGATCTGAAACAAATAATACATTATATGTTAATAAAAAGTTAAAAAAAAATGAGGGTGAAATAAGGCAATATTTAGAGTGGGAAAAGAAAGTGAGAAAAGATTTGTCATTCTCAGAGCCTCACAAAAGGAGTTTCTAAAGTCTGAATTTTGCAAAGAAGGAAAGAGCTCTCAAATAAAAAATATCAGAATTTTTAAAAGGAGCAAAAAAGAAGGAAGATGGTAAATATATGAGTAAATCTGAATTGACATTAACTGTCTTGTGTTATGAACTTAAAAAATAAAATATATGTCAACATAGCACCATCAGTCTTGAAGTGATTAAACATAACCTGTTATTTTGGAGGAAGGTGAAGAAATTGATTAAATTCGGTTTTAAAATTTGAAATTAGATTTAAAATTTAGATACATTATGCAAATTTCATTATTTCTAGAATAATCACTAAGTAAAGCTAAAGAGAGTGCTTAGCTTCCAAACCAGAAAGAAATATAATAGTTGATCATTCCAAAACTTTTAAAAAACATAGGAATAGATATGACAAATAACACAAAATGAGACAATAAAAGTAAATTCAAATATAATAGTAATTATACTAAGTGTAAATGGACAAATTATTCTAGCTAAGGGATAAAGATTATCAGACTGGATTTTTAGAAATTCTAGCAATATGCTGTTTACTAAAAGAATCACAACTACATGCATAATAAAATTATGTAAGATTATATACCAGAGTCCTATTAAGGCAAAAGTATTATTAGTGATAAAGAAGGTCATAACAGGTACAATTTACCAGAAACATTAAAAAGTTCTAAACTTTTATACACTTAATACCTTAACATGTTCACTTCAAAATATATAAAGTAAAAATTATTGAAATTACAAGGAGGAATAAAATAGTCCTTTATCATAGGAGGAGATTTTAACATATTCTCTCTTTCTCTCTTTCTCATCAGGAGAAAGATCAGGAGGATCAGAAAGATCTAGATCAGGAGGCAAAAAATGAGTAACACAGTCAACACAATATTTAGCTTGTTGCAAAAGACATATAAAGAACCCTGTATCCAACTTCTGAAGAATACATACTTTTATTTTTTTTAATTTTTTTAAAGATTTTATTTATTTATTTGACAGAGAGAGATCACAAGTAGACGGAGAGGCAGGCAGAGAGAGAGAGAGAGAGAGGGAAGCAGGCTCCCTGCTGAGCAGAGAGCCCAATGCGGGACTCGATCCCAGGACCCCGAGATCATGACCTGAGCTGAAGGCAGTGGCCCAACCCACTGAGCCACCCAGGCGCCCTGAATACATACTTTTAAAGGACACATAAAATATTTAAGAAAATTGCACCATAAAGCAACTTTCAACAAATTAAAAGGACTGGCATCACACAAACCAAATAGTCTACAATTCAATTAGAACTCAGTAACAAAAGTTAACTGAAAAACCCCTCATTTGGAAATTATGAAGCATGCATTCAAATACATCACAAGACAAAGCACAGAGTACAGAAATGATAAAATATTTAGAAGTAATAATAAAAACTATTTACTTATCAAAACTTGTGGGATGCAGGTGAATGGTACTTAGGAATGTGTAGCCTTACAGGATTACTTAGAATTTAAAAAGGCTGGAAATTACTTCAGCGGTGAGCATCACAGTGCGGGAGTTCACTAGGACTAGCTTCCATCTTACTTTCTACTGTTGAGAAATTGAGAAAAATGGCCGGATTAGTATGATTTTTTTTTTTTTCCTCCAAGTGCTCCAGAATGAATTTGGTGACTTAACATTTTGGCATGTTCTAGGATGGCAGCTTAAAATCTTATCCCTTCAAGGCACAAAACGTTTTGTATAGATGTTTATTAAAAGAGGAGGGGATAGGCAGCCCCCACATTAGAGATGGGTCTGCTCCAAATTTCCCCGTCAGTGGGTTCCTGAGTCATGGAGGCAAGGGACCATGGAAGTGAGCAGGGGTTTCAGGAGAAGGGAGGCGAGAGTGCACATCAGGAACTATTAGACAGAAGAGGTGTGCATGGCCACGCTGATTATTGCCACTTGGTAACCTGAGCCTCGTCTGAGGATAAAGCAAGGAAACTTCCTTGATTTCATAAGCCGTGTTGGCTTTTAGTTTAACCCACTAGCTTGGCCCTTGTGATATGGTAGACGTGGTTCTTAGGGAGGAAAACGTTTGGAGTAATTTCTTCTTCTGTAAAATTTCATGCTTACATTTGGATAATACTTTCAGTCCAGCCTAAACAGTTTTTCTTTTCCCCAAATAGTACAAGAAAATAAGCTGCCTTCAATGTTGTGTTGCCCTGTGAGGCTCGCAGTTCATTTTTGTCCCTAAGGACTTGCATTCCCAGAAGCCCCATCTAACGTGGAGCTGTTCTCCACTGTCCTACACACGTGGTGTGAACAGCCTCCTTTTTCTCATTAATTTGCTTCCTTGTGCTAATTAATGCTCACTTTAGGTATTTTGTGTGCTCCAGCTTTTTTTAAAAAATTTTTTTGAGAGAGACTGTCTAAATCATACTCTCCCTATCACCTTTATCATGTGCCATTCATTGACTCACTACACTTTTATGGAGGCCCCTCCTTCATCGTGGAGCTCTGTGCTGGCTGTGTCAGAGGATCCTGGGATTGGTAAATTCTCTCTCTGCTCCTAAAGAATGGGAACTAGCAGGAGAGGACAGGCTCTTCTGTAACTAAGATCTCAGGTAGAAAATGCACACTGCAGTGGGGTATGTTGTTTTTTGAGAGTCTGAAGGAGGAGGATATTGAATCCAGACTATTCTGAGCTGGGAGGCCTTGGGCAAGTTCATGGACATAATTGAGCTTGAGCCTCCTTGTGGCTGGTATTATGCATATCACAAGGGTGTTTTCAAGAACAGCAATGATATGTGTAAAGCACAGTATATGGGAAACAAGACTCTTATTCATGAAAGTTATTAAATCAGTGAATAATTATTGTCCCCCAACTATGTGGCAGCAACTGTTCCAAGGTCATAAGATACACAAGTGGGTAAAATGAGTCCTGCCTTTTTGGAGGTTATATTCTATGTGATAAGAAGTGTTAAAGCATTATCGACAACAAACACAATAAACAAGTATTTATCACTCTTCCTATTATATTATCCATTTGGAGCAATCTGGAAAGAAACAGATAGGGTTTTAATAGTCCAAGATGGAAATCTGGACAGGGATGGAAGTATGGGAGAAGAAATAACATGCACCAAAGTGCAGGGTGGGATATTTGCCGAGGATAGGCGCAGTGACAACCACTGGGGAGTGTGTTGGGCCAGAGCGCATGGCTGACCCTGGGTGCGGAGTGGGCAGCCTGAGTGCCAGGCTGGGGAGTTCATAGACTGCGAGCAGTGGAAATCAGCAAAACAAAACAGGGATTTCTTTTTAACCTAGGGTGTAATTTGACCAGATCGGGACTTTCAGAAGTTTAAATGTGTTAGTGTTGCCTAAAAGATATCGGAAGGAGAAAGATTGGGAATTTGGAGAGGTCCAGTCATTGCAAAAGCTTAGTGAAGAAAAAACCCAATGGGAATGAATCGGTACCATCCCCTGTTATTTATTAAATCCATATTGGGAACTTTTAAAACTTAATTTTTCCAAGTCTTATTGACATCAAATACAGAAATCCCAAGTGTACTGAATGAATTTTTACAAATGAGTATTACATGTGTACTCATGTGGATGCCATCTAGATTGAGATATAGAGCATTGCTAGCACCTGCGTTAGGGACTTTAACTCAAAATGCAGCGTGGGCACCGTTTGCTGTAGCCTTTTGCGGGGAAGGATGGTGGGTAAATCCTACCTCGTGCCAGCCAGCGGTCTTTTCAGCCCTGCCGTCCATCTCCCTCCCCTTCCTTCCTGAGCAGCCAGTTGCTACATTAACCAGACAGCAGGAAGAAAGGCAGACTGTGTCTACCAGAGTCTGCACCTCTTCCTGAGTTAACTTTTTAAGTGGGATACACGAAGCCCGTTTACCCTAATGGCCCCAAGCATGAGAGAAGCACATTTTATACCAAGCCCTGGGTTTCACTGAAGGGAAGTGGTAGAAATATTTACAAGTCGTTTTAGTGTGGCCAGAACATAGCCAAACAAACCACAAATAGAGAGCTTGTCAGAGTGCGCTAGGGGGAGGGGTCCCTGAGTCTCGGGTGTGACCAGGTGTGACCAGGGGCTGGGGCAGGAGGCCCTCACCGTGGTGAGTTCATCATTCTCCCTCTCCAAGGGATGGTACAACATTCTCTTTACACACAGGAAGGGACACATTTTTGTTCCACTGCTGATTATGGCATTGCCGTGGACTAGTTAAAAAGCTTTGTATCAGTTGTAAAATACCACTGGGTTTGGTCAAATTTTAAAGGATAGATTCTTTCACATTGTAGTTCTTCAACTTTTATAACCATTGTGGGGTCAGTTTTATGTCAAGGCAAATAGGAAAGTCATTCTAGATAAATAGCATTGATTATCAAAGTAGTATTTTGTGTATTTACATATATTTAAGAATATATACCCTGGGGCAGATAGTATTTGAAACTTTTGTTTTCCCTAATCAGTTTATGGCCCATTTACTTCTCAAAATCACCTTGACAAAGGGCGCCTGGCTGGCTCGGTTGGTAGAGCATGTGACTTTTGGTCTCAGAGTTGTGAGTTCGAGCTCCACACTGGGTGTAGAGATTTTACTTGAAAATAAAATATTAAAAAAAAAAAACTCAAAGAGGGACTTGGGAAATTATATTTGGGAAGACATATATGAAAAGTTGGAGAAGTACAGACAAAGAATTACATTGGTTCCTCCACTAGTTGAAGAAATTGAATTTTAATCCTGGGAGGGGATCAAACAGGAGTGATTTTCCTTTGTCCTTTTTATTTCTCCCTGATTCAACAGATTAAAAAAAATTACTGCAGAGCTGCTGTGACTGAGGTTTGGGTGGGAAAGATGAGGATGGGAGGGTCCCACAAAGCCATTCTAGCATCCTCTCGCATGCGGAGAGATTCAGCCCGTGTCTTCTCAGCACACTCTGGTTCTTTCTACTCCATTCTGCTTCTTTGCTTAAAACTCAGTTGGTAGTGTGATAACCGTCTCAGAAGCTGTTTCATTTCAAACTCTTATCTGTTGCAATCTGTCATTTATGATTACAGCATATTTTGGATCTTTGGAATACTTTTGCCATTAATCAGAAATATGAAAGTGCTGTTTTATGTACTGTTTTATTTTGCTAATTAGCAAAATGGACATCTTTGATTATTTCCTGAATGTACCTCTGAAAAAGAGTATTTTTTCCTAACTGTAATTGTGAAGGTCTTACTCACATCAGTCCATTTAATTTAGAAACCTAGAGTTGAAAACATAATGAATGTCAGATGTAGTGGATTGATTCTCTCAGGAATGTGTTCTGATATCAGACAGCATAATTTTTAGAGTTTCTGGTCTATCTTTAAAAATAACTCAAGTGGACTGAAGACCTAAAACTCCCAGAAGAAAATATAGGGAAAAGCTTTTAGGATGTTGGATTTGGCAATGATTTCTTGGATACGACACTAAAGGTACAGGCAACAAACAAAGATAGACAAATGGAACCACACAAACTTAAAAACTTCTGTACATCAAAGGAAACAATCAGCAGAATAAAAAGGCAACCTATGGAATAGGAGAAAATATTTGCAAATTAAATATCTCTTAAATGGCTAATAACGAGAATGTAAAGAATTTCTACAACTCAACAAAAATACCCAAGTAACCTGATTAAGTAATGGACAGAGGATTTGAATAGCCAGTTCCCCAAAGAAGATCTATTTATAGATGGCCAAGAAGCTTATGAAAATATGCACAACATCACTAAACATGAAATTTACACAAGTCAAAACCACAGTGAGATTTCACCTCACACCTATTAGGATGGCAACTATCAAAAAAAAAAAAAAAGAAAGAAAGAAAGAAAAGGAAAATGAAGCAACAAGTGTTTGGTGAGGATGTGGAAAATTAAAATTAAAACCCTTGTACATTGTTGGAGGGACTGGAAAATGGTACGGCCATTATGGAAAATAGTCCTGAGTTTCCTCAAAAACCTTCAAGTAGAATTACCGCATGATCCAGTAATTCCATTCCTGGGTATGCACCTGAAAGAACCAAAAGCTGGGTTTTGAAGAGATGTTTGCATACCTGTGTTCACTGTGGCATTATTCACAATAGCCAAAAAATAGAAGCAACCCAAATGTTCGTTGACAGATGAACGGACAAAGAAAACGTGCTTTATACATACAATGGAATGTTATTAAGCCTTTCAAAATAAGGAAATTTTGACACATGCTTATAGCATGGATGAACCTCGAGGACATTATGCTAAGTGAAATAAGCCAGTCACAAATGGACAGAAAATGTGTCATTCAGATGAGTGCCTGACATATTTAAAGTACCCCAAATCATAGAATCTGCTGTACCCCAATGTGAATACGTTTACCATCACTAAACCGTACACTTAAAAATAGTTAAGATGATAAATTTAATGCTATGTATTTTTTACCACAATAAAGAGATAATAGTCTCCATACTTGATCTTCTCTCCGGATAAAAATGATTTTTCGTCTTTGTGACTGTCCTGTGTTCTAAGACCAAGAGTCTTAGTGTGGTTTTTACAGGTTTGATTTTAACATCCTGACTTGATCCGCATTTTAAGTAATCTCAAGTAACACAAAGCTACAGGTTACTTTGCTCTCCTTGTGAAATTGGAGAGATGACTAGGGTTTTTTTTTCTTTGCGAAAACACTTCTACAGTTCTCGCCGTGACAAATGGTTTCATCATTTTGAAACAAGGCTGAAGAAGCCATTTGTCGGTGTGTAGATTACAAGTCTGTGCACCACTCACCCGCCACTCCTTGGCACTGATGCAAAGTGACAGTGTCAGTAGGAATTGCTTTCTTCCAAAAGTTTTTATAGTAGATTTTTATGTCTGTATTAAAATTATCAAATTGTCAAATCGATTCCAGAAACTCAAGTAAAATGAAAATGATGCAGAGACAAAAAGTACGCAGTTTCTTCGGTGCCATTCATCTTAGCAGGGGGAGCACCCAATTTTTAATACGAGCAGTTTACAACTGCTCATGGTTAAATGGTTTATAGGATTCTTTGTAACAAAAGGTGGTCTAATTACTAAAGAGGAGAGAATGATATAGGCAGGTTATTTACAATGTGTGACTTACTTAAATTATGATCTTGTTAACTATACAAAAATGACAGAAAGCAGAAAATCAGAGCAAATTAAACATTCTGGCTTTTCATTAATGATCTTGAATATAGGAGGTGTGCACAAGGTTAATTTTTTTCCCCTTTAAACATCACATGAGGCCTGCCCTGGGAGTGAACCTGCAGTTTCAAAGATTCAGTACATCAGCTCCTAAACAGGGGAAAAAAAAAAATGACAGTAGTTTTTCTTTTCTATTAGGCCCCACTAGAATGTTTAGTTTCTGTCAGTAAATCACATGATAGGGTTTCTAAATGCCTGTCTAGATCAATTTTAAGTGTGATTTCTTTCCTTACGACTTTTGTTCTACTCTGAGTTACTTGTTAATTTTAATTGTTCTTATTGGCGATGTTTGAAGTCCATAATGCCACTTATCACACTCTTTCATGGCACTGCCTTTGTAGTACATTTGCATATGAATCAGGACATTTTTTCAGCAGTAGGGTTGTGGGGTGGTGCCTTGTTGGGGAGTTTGTTCTTTGTAAGTGAAACAGATGAAGAGTATACAAAAGGAGCTGGAAAAATTAGTATTCAGAAGCCAGTTTACAGGAGAAAATGGAGAATTTTACTAGATTAGTGACATTATTTATTCTAAGTAAATTATATTCATTTAAAATATTATAGTAAGGGGCACCTGGGTGGCTCAGTGGGTTAAGCCTCTGCTTTCGGCTCAGGTAATGATCTCAGGGTCCTGGGATCGAGCCCCGCATCGGGCTCTCTGCTCAGCAGGGAGCCTGCTTCCCCCCTCTCTCTGCCTGCTTCTCTGCCTACTTGTGATCTCTCTCTCTGTGTATAAATAAAATATTTAAAATAAAATAAATAAATAATTTATTTATTTAAATAAATAATAAAATAAATAAATAATTTATTTTAAATAAAATATTTAAAAAATAAAATATTATAATAAGGTTCTTAACTATAGAGAACAAACTGATAGTTACCAGAAGGGGAGGGGTGGGCAAAATAGATGACGGACTTTAAAGGAGGGCACTTGTCCTCATGAGCACCAGGTGTTGTATGAAAGCCTGGAATCACTATATTGTATACCTGAAACTCATGTCATACTGTATATTAACTGGAGTTTAAATAAAAAAGTAAAAAATAATTAAATAAACTATTACAGTAGTTTTTAAACCTTTTTTTTTTTTTTTAGATTTTATTTATTTATTCGACAGACAGAGATCACAAGTAGGCAGAGAGGCAGGCAGAGATAGAGGAGGAAGCAGGCTCCCTGCCAAGCAGAGAGCCCGATGTGGGGCTCGATCCCAGGACTCTGAGATCATGACCTGAGCCGAAGGCAGAGGCTTTAACCCACTGAGCCACCCAGGCGCCCATATTACAGTAGTTTTTAAAAAACACAGTCATAATGTCTCTCTTTGAAATTGTCCAGAGACTCAATAACAAAAGAAAGCATGTAGAAAATAATAGTAGCTCAATTAACAAGTGTGATTTAATGACAGTATTAATAGCCAACAAAAGGAGAGTACATATTCTTTTCGGGTACTCATGTGACACAAAAATCAAGTATGGATCAGGCCACAAAGAAAATCTGTACACGTTTCAAAAGTTAGATGCCATGCATGGTCCAGGTTCTTCAAATAAGATACAACACTGGATGTCAGCAGCAAGGACAGCCTTCCCCAAGTCTAACAACTTGGAGATTTTAAAATACTATTCTTTTTAACTGTTGTTATTTGAGATGCAGTTCATATACCGTAAGATTCACTCTTTTAAAGTGTACAATTCTGTGGGTTTTTTTGTTTTGTTTAAGCAGGCTCCATGCCCACTGTGGAGCCCAGCACGGGACTTGAACTCATTACCCCGAGATCAAGACCTGAGCTGAGAGGAAGAGTTGGAGGCTTAACTGACTCAGCCACCCAGGTGCCCCCAATCCAGTGTGTCTTTTTTTTTTTTTCTTTTTTTCTTTTTTAGCATATTCACAGAATTAGGCAACCATAAACACTCTATAATTTCAGGACATTTTTATCACCTCTAAAAGAGCTCTGAACCCACTGGGCCTCCCTTCCCATTCTCTTCTGTCCCCAGCCCTTGGCAACCACTAACCTACTTCCTTCTTCATTTATTTCCCTTTTGTAGACATTGCACATAAATGGAAGCATAGAATACATGTCCCTTTGTATGTGGCTTCTTTCACTCAGCTTGTTGTCAGGGTTCATTCACGTTCTTACACGAATCGGTATTTGATTTCTTTTTATGGCTCGGTACTACTCCGTGTATGGTTATGACACTTTCTTAAATGCAGTCATCCGCCCATGTACATTTGGGTTGTTGCCACCTTCTGGCCATCGTGAGTAATGATGCTGTGAACACCCATGTACAGTTTTTTGTATGAACCCTTTTTAAGCTCTCAGTTAAAGAATAAAATCATAATTTAGATAAAGAGTAAAGAATAAACTTATAATTAGAATGAAAGACTATTTAAGAAGTTACTGGGAATGAGAACACTTAATAGAGAAACCTATAAGCTGTGGCCAAAGCAGCCCTCAAAGTACAAAAAATAGAATAGAATGATAGCATAGTTAAATATAAATTATTTACAAGAAACATATAGTTACTGAAAATCGATGAAGTACTCAAATCAATATTTGAGGAAAAAGAACAATAGAATTTACCCCAAACGTCAAACAACGTAAGTAAT
This sequence comes from Lontra canadensis, assembly GCF_010015895.1. NCBI lineage: Eukaryota > Metazoa > Chordata > Mammalia > Carnivora > Mustelidae > Lontra > Lontra canadensis. The sequence goes on from NW_022631723.1 coordinate 25,178, forward strand.
AACTATAAATTCAGAAATTGTAGAAAACAAGATTTGATGAATAAAATTGAGAAAACTTTTCTTTGAAAACACGGATAGGAATACCTGGGTGGCTCCGTCAGTTAAGTGTCTGCCTCAGGCTCAGGTCATGATCTCAGGGTGTGGGATCAAGTTCTGCATTGGGCTCCCTTCTCAATAGGGAGTCTGCTTCTCCCTCTGCCTGCTGCCAACCCCCATGCAAAGTCAAAAATCTGCATATAACTTGATTCCCCCTAAAACTTAACTACTGATAGGGAGAACCACTGCTGGAGATCACTTTTTACTGTGATAAGCAATTTGTCAGAGATATGAGCTGCTCATGGGGAGATGATTAGCATCACACAGTTCCTCTGAGTTTTTTCAAATTGTCACCAATTTCCAAAGAATTTTCCAATACATTTATTGAAAAAAAAATTGGTGTATAAGTGAATCCACGCCGTTCAAACCCATGTTGTTCAGGGTCAGCCCTTTCTTTTGGGAAATAGATATTTAGATCCCCATTTCTTGCCACATACTACATTTCAAATCTATAAAATTCTAGAAGAAAATAAAGCAATATGTTCTTATAGTTTTGGAGAAGGTCTTTAGAAGCGTGACAAAGAGCCCTGAAGTCTTAAAATGTTGAAAAAATTCAGTTTTGTGAAATCATGGTGGAAGAAACTAGAAACAATTAAAGTATGGTTAGCCAAGTGGGAGAAAGTACGTGAAACATATGTAGGAGGGACAATGTTGTATTCAGAATTTATACAGAGCTCCCATGAATCAGTAAAGAAGGGGAAGTAGAAAAGTGTGGTGAGGGTATGGGCAATCACCTTAAGACAGGCTAATAAACCTGAAAATGTCTTCATTTACCATCAAGGAAAACAACTGTTGGGTTTAATTTTCATCTATCAGATTGCCAAAAATTAGAATGGTGTGATGCTGGGGAGGGCGTGTTAGGAAGAGCTTCTCTTACACTCCTACTAGAAATTTAGATTTAGGTAGCCTACTTAGGAGGGTTGCACTTATCCAAACTTAAAACATAACTACTTTTTTTTTTTAAAGATTTTATATATTTATTTGACAGAGGTCACAAGTAGGCAGAGAGGCAGGCAGAGAGGGAGGAAGGGAAGCAGGCTCCCCACTGAGCAGAGAGCCCGATGCGGGGCTCGAGCCCAGGACCCTGGGATCAGTACCTGAACCGAAGGCAGAGGCTTTAACTCCCTGAGCCACCCAGGCGCCCCAAAACATAGCTACTTTAGACCTTAGCAGATCTATCTACTGCTGTACTAAAAAAATTTATCGGAGCAGTATTTATGTACAGAAAACCTGGGGGGCAGCCTAAAAATGTCCCTCACTAAGGAAACAGGTTAAATAAAATTTGGAGTATTCATGGGACGCCTGGATGGTTCAGTCCATTAAGCATCTGCCTTCGGCTCAGGTCATGATCCCAAGGTCCTGGAATCGAGCCCCGTGATTCTCCCTCTGTCTGCTGCTCCCCCTGCTTGCGCTCCCTCTCTCTGTCAAATAAATAAATAAAATCTTTAAAATTTTTTTGGAGTATTCATTATGTGTAATACCATGCAGCCATTAAAAAAGAACAGGCGAGTTTTTTATCATTTGACATGGATAGATGCCAGATGTCAGCAAAGTGGTTCAGTGCCCAGATCTGAACGGACTTCACAGCTACAAGGCTGAGTGACTCTGAGCAAGTTATGTAAGTTTTCCAAGCATTAGTTCGCCTGTCTGACAAAGTGGGGGCTCTTTATTAATGCTTACCTGCTGAGGGTTTTGTGGGAAATAAGTGGGATAGATGTTCCATGTGTCGTGCTAGGCACACTTGTAAGCGCTCACGGAGAAGTGGATATAAAATATAGCACAAGCAGTTTTGTATTTGATTGCGCATTGAAAAGGTTGGAGAAGGTTACCTGTCCCAGTGCTTGCAAGTAATTATTATGGGGTAGGGGTGATGAATAAAACGGTAAAAAACAAAACCAAACCAAAAAAACCCGCATACCTACTGCAAAGTGTTCTGACAGCATCAGCCTCACCCCGGGCTCTCATTCTACTTAACAGTTCAGTCCGTAGTCACTATACTTACTGGTAGTTCTTATGCTAACTACAGTAATTTTCTGCATCCCAGACTTTGGAATAATCCAGAATACAGGAGGAGGAGGAAGAGAGAAATAGTTTAAGCTCAGTTCAGCAGAGCTTTTCTTCACGTGTCCCTTAGAAAGTTTTTCCTTTCCTGGCTGTTCCCCTTCATCCGTTACACGGTGTGGGTTGACTTGCTGAGGAAGAGAGGAAGCAGCCCAGGTAGTGTCAGAAGAAAACATTTTAGATTTTAGGGAAAATGCACCCAGAGGCATGTAGCCATTCAGCGATATTTCCATAGATACACTCTCACCTTCCCCAGCTCCAGCCCCGCCTTCTCTGAGGAAGCAAAGCCGATTTCTTTTATGCCTCCCTAATTTTCACCTTCCTCCTTCTTCAGACCTTTCTCCTTCCTACCTACCCACCCCTTGGGGAGGCATTGGTTTCACCTCATTCCAAGTTTAAGAAGCTGGTGACCCCTGGTGTAAACATTTCATCTCTTTGGGACAGTTGAACTCCTTCCCCCTTGTTTTTCCCATGGTTGGAAGCATTAAAGGAAAAACTGACACTAAATTCCCAAGAATCCCCAAATGGGTTTCAAATAAGGTTTGAAATAAGGGTCAGTCCTTTGCTCAAGTGTGATTATAATGTCTCTCAATCTGTATCCCTCCTACTCCCACCCTTGCTCCAACAATTAGATGCTATGTAGAGACCTAGGAATTCTATGAGGATTATAACCTTTTTCATTGTACTACCACACTGTTAGTATCACCAGTAAATGACATCGTTTTTCATTACTACTGCTGCCTCCAGCCATAGATTCAGAAAGGTCAGTTTTAATTAAAAACCAAAGAAAAATACATTTCGTGGTTTTGTTTTTTTTTTTTACCTTAGAAGAATAGGTTATTAGCTTTCTTTATAACTACTGCTATCTCGCAGAACTTCCAGAGAACGCAGACAGACTCTTAAATTTCTTCAGCAGATCGCCTCATCAGCTAGGACAGTACAAACCCTTTGGAGGAAGGGGAGCTCTCTGTGCAGTCTCTGCTAGGGGTGTCCCAGGTGTTGGAATGACCCTATGTCATTCCAATAAAGTGTCCTTTGAACATTAGAGTAGAAAAAATTGTAAGACCATCGGGTTAGCACAAATCCCATTTTGCAGATGGCCTTGAGGAGGACAGCAGGGTGGCTTGACTTTGCCCTAGGTCCCTAGCAAGCCGAGAATAAAGAAAAGGAGGTGTGGAGGGGGTATTGGAGTGGAGGGAGGAAGGAAAGACAGATGGACACTCCCACAGGCTAAGAAGGTTCATGTATTTGGGTCTTGAGTGAGGTTGGATTTACAAAGATATAATTTTTTAAATTGAGGTAAAATTCATATAACGTAAAATTCACAGTTCTAACCACTTCGAAGTGTACAATTCAGTGGTTTTTAGTGCATTCACAACGTTGTACAGCTATCAGTACTATCTAATTCTAGAATGTTTCATCACGCTGAAAGAAACCCCACACCTACTCAACAGCATTTCCCTGTTCCTCCCTCTCCCAGCCCCTGGAAACCACCAGTTTGCTTTCTGTCACTGTGGGTCTTCTGGATATTTCATATAAGTGGCATCATACAATATCTGGCCTTCGGTGACTGACTTCTTTTACACTAACAATATTTTCAAGGTTCATTCATGTGGTAGCATGTGTCAGTACTTCTTTCTTTTTTATGGGCACATTGTGTTCTGTTGCATGAATATGCCACATTCGGTTTATTCCTTCAGTTGATGGACATAGTAGGTGGTTTCCACTTTTTGGCTATTTTGGATAAGGCTGCTTTGAACTTTTGTGTACAAGTTTTGTCTGAACGCTTGATTTCAGTTCTCTTGGGTATACCCCTAGGAGTGCAATTGCCAGTCTTATGGTAATTCTATGGGTAACTTCTTGAGGGCCTGCCAGACTGTTGTGTTTTGTTTTGGTTTTTTTTTTACAATGGCTGTGCAGTATTTTTATTTAAAGCAATGTTTAACTGACAGTGTTTCTTAACACTGAGTTATGTGCCAAGCAGTGAGAGCAGGGAGATGAGCAAAAAGCAGCCCTCCTCCATCAGCAAAGATACGCGTAGAGATATTGTTGGGTGGACTTGCTGAAGGGGGGCGGTAGGGGGCTTATGGGAGGGCTGTCCAAGCTCAGGCTTTTGGAGCAGGTGCCGTCAGAGGTGTTAGGTCACCTGGGAAGAGACGGGTTCACAGCACTTGGATTCTTGCATGCAAAGAGTATGTCTTCTGGGGTAAAGAGGGTGATGGTCTTCCATGAATAGGCAGCCATCTTTTATAGAAGGCCGTCTCTGGCCAGGTTGTTGTTTCCCTGATTTTACTCTTCACTGCATTCATTTCCGTCTTAGCTCCCCTACTTAGTGTGAGCCTTCGTTCAATATTCCAGTGTACTTGCCAGCGCGCTCAGGATCTTTGCAGCAGCTACACATTCATCTTCTATTCTCAGAGCAGGATCGTGGGACCCCAGGAGCCTCTGCCAGGTAGATAAATAGACACACATGATAGTAGAATGTGGTACAGGACACATGAACCAAGCAGGAAAACAGTGTTAACCAAGGACTGCTCCTGCCAAGCATAGGTGGAAACATGGTAGTTTTTGTTTTTTTACGTAAATTAGTTACTTTGGGGCACTTGGGTGGCTCAGTCAGTTGGCCGTCTGTCGTCCACTCAGGTCATGATCTTGGGGTCCTGGGATGGAGCCCCATGTCAGGCTCCCTGCTCAGTATGAGTCTGCTTCTCCCTCTGTCCCCTTCCCCCCATCACTCTGACTCTCTCATCACATCTCTCTCTCTCTCTCACCTCTCAAATAAAGAAATAAAATCTTAATAAACAAACAAACAAACAAATGAACTAGTTACTTTATCTTTGTTTCTTTGTCTTGCCAGTCTTGGCATACTCCCAACCCCCCGGCTTACCCAGATCCATTCTATTGTGCCCAGTGCTATTTCTAAAATGAAAATTTGATCATGTCACATACCCCAAACTCAAAATTCTTCAGTGTGTGATAAATTCCTTCTGGGTAATCATCACATTCTAGCAGGACCCTAAGTGTTCCCTGGATGGCACTGGCAACAGCATCTTCTCCAGCCTCATCCTGCCCTCTCCCCTCCCCTTACCCCGTGCTGTAATCCAAGCAGGCACCTTGTTCCCCAAAGGTCACACTCCATCTTGCCTCCTTAGGACACACAGTCTGCTCCTCCTCCAAAGTGTTACCTCTGTCTCCCAGTCCTCTTAACCCAACTAACTCCTTTCATTCTTCAAAATCTGTCCTGTGTGCCTTCAACACATTCTTCCTCTTGGTTGTAATGGTTTACTTCTCTGCTCCCCCAAGAAGACTATTTCCTTCCCCTACCCAGGACTTTGTTTTCAGGAGGCGACCCCATCATCTTTGACTGGACTAGTGAACATGAGTGAAGGCAGCTTATCATGGGATGATCTAGATCTTTGAACCCAGTTAATTAGTCCTGGTCTCCTATAGCATGGGAAGGCTGCCATTCCTTGAAAGCCCAACAGTGGTTAAAATTTCTCCTCGACAGTTTCTCAGAGAACACAGTCGTTAGTAGCATTAGTCAGTATGAGAAATACTGTTTCTGAGATGCTTATGAGTCTTTAGGCCCTATCCGTTGCCAGACAGCTACGTTATAGGGAAATTCTCTCCTCCGAGGATTTGTTAATAAAGAGTAAGGCAGCCTTTCCCTAATTGTTGGCAAGGACACTCAGAATGAAAAGTTTTGGCTCTTGTGTACATGCTAGTCATCATCTCTAAATTCAAATAATCTGAACTATGTAGGTCTTGCCCTCAGACTGATGAAGCTCAGACAGAAAAATGTCTTGGATGGTGAAGAGGCACGATGCTGTGAGATTTTACTGGCTCTGGAGAGCTGAGGCTTGGGAAGTAGATGCGGTCATGGAATTCTGGGCTGCCTCATAATTTTGTACTTCAGTAAGATGTCTAGTTTCATTTTTCCCATGTCTGCGTCACTTTTTTTTTTTTCTTTTGATAGTTTATACCAAATCCATCTACATTCAAGCTCCTAGAATCCCAAGTAAGGAAGTGTAATCATCTGGGACAAGCTGACTTGGAAAGGAGGAGAATTCTCCTTCTTTCCGTTGTTAGCCAACATTGACTCTTACCCTTGCAAACACACACAAATAAGCTCTCACACTGACGTGATCAGCCAGACACTCGTTCTTGGCATGTGAACCACAACTAAGTCTTTTGCCTCTAATTTCTATTACACAACTTCTGTTGCACACATTTTCATTTAAAAAGTTGCCACATACCCCCAGGTCACCTGTTGATGTGCGTTCCGTGAAACAATTTGTGTCTGTGAGAGCACACTGTAACTGTAAAATAAGAATCATCTGTATGGGGGCGCCTGGGTGGTGCAGTTGGTTAAGCAACCCATGCTTGGTTTTGGCTCAGGGCATGATCTCAGGTTCGTGAGATTGAGCCCGGCGTTGGGCTCCACACTTAGTGCAGAGTCAGCTTAAGACCCACTCTACCTCTGCCCCCACCTCAAAATAAATAAAATCTTTAAAAAAAACACAAAAAACTAAAAGGACTTTCTTAGTAGATATTTGTTATGACTTACAGTCTTGAATTTGGGGCACATGAAATTATATATTGCTTGATTAAAATGAGTATCTAAAGCAACTCATGGGATGGAACAAAGCTTGAGAACAATAGTCTTCTACCCAGTGTGGCCAATAGAAGGTGGCAACTGTTCCAAATTCTCCCTTGATTCTGGGTGATCATGTAATTGCTATAATTTATTGTTTTATTAGAACCATTCTTTCAAGTGGGTATTTAGATCCCAATAGAGCTCTTGATCCCCCTCCCCTAAACACACTCTCTTGCACACATAGACACCCACACACTCTGCCTCCCACTTTCTCCTTCCCTCTCCCTCCCTCTTTCTCTCTCTCTCTCTCACACACACACACACACACACACACACACCCTTCCTCCCCCTCTCTTACACACTCAC
>NW_022631724.1:0-32267 GCF_010015895.1 Lontra canadensis
ACTGAATCTCTATCTTTGGGGTAAATACCCAGTAGTGCAATGGCAGGGTCATAGGGAAGCTCTATTTTTAATTTCTTGAGGAATCTCCACAGTGTTCTCCAAAGTGGCTGCACCAACGTGCATTCCCACCAACAGTGTAAGATGGTTCTCCTTTCTCCACAACCTCTCCAACACATGTTGTTTCCTGTCTTGCTAATTTTGGCCTTTCTAACTGGTGTAAGGTGATATCTCAATGTGATTTTAATTTGTATCTCCCTGATGGCTAGTGATAATGAACATTTTTTCATGTGTCAGATAGCCATTTGTATGTCTTCATTGGAGAAGTGTCTGTTCATATCTTCTGCCCATTTTTTGATATGATTATCTGTTTTGTGTGTGTTGACTTTGAGGAGTTCTTTATAGATCCTGGATATCAACCTTTTGTCTGTATTGTCATTTGCAAATATCTTCTCCCATTCCATGGGTGGTTTTCTTGACTGTTTCCTTTGCTGTGCAGAGGCTTTTGATTTTGAAGAAGTCCCAAAAGTTTATTTTGGCTTTCGTTTCCTTTGCCTTTGGAGACATATCTTGAAAGAAGTTGCTGTGGCTGAATTCGAAGAGGTTACTGCCTATGTTCTCCTCTAGGATTCTGGTGGATTCCTGTCTCACGTTGAGGTCTTTTATCCATTTTGAGTTTATCTTTGTGTACAGTGTAAGAGAATGGTTGAGTTCTTCTACATATAGCTGTCTAGTTTTCCCAACACCATTGATTGAAGAGACTGTCTTTTTTCCACTGTGTATTTTTTCCTGTTTTGTCGAAGATTAAACTGACCATAGAGTTGAAGGTCCATATCTGGGCTCTCTACTCTGTTCCACAGGTCGATGTGTCTGTTTTTATGCCAGTACCATGCTGTCTTGGTGATCACAGCTTTGTAGTAAAGCTTGAAATCAGGTAACATGATGCCCCCAGTTTTATTTTTGTTTTTCAACATTTCCTTAGCAATTCGGGGTCTCTTCTGGTTCCATACAAATTTTTGGATTATTTGCTCCAGCTCTTTGAAAAATACCAGTGGAATTTTGATTGGAATGGCATTAAAAGTATAGATTGCTCTAGGCAGTATAGACATTTTAACAATGTTTATTCTTCCGATCTGAGAACATGGAATGGTCTTCCATCTTTTTATGTCTTCTTCAATTTCTTTCATGAGTGTCCTGTAGTTCCTCAAGTACAGATCCTTTACCTCTTTGGTTAGGTTTATTCCCAGATATCTTATGCTTCTTGGTGCTATAGTAAATGGAATCGATTCTCTAATTTCCCTTTCTGTACTTTCATTGTTAGTGTATAAGAAAGCCACTGATTTCTGTACATTGACTTTGTATCCTGCCACGATGCGGAATTGCTGTATGAGTTCTAGTAGTTTGGGGGTGGAGTCTTTTGGGTTTTCCATATAAAGAATCATGTCATCTGTGAAGAGAGAGAGTTTGACTTCTTCATTGCCAATTTTGATACCTTTTATTTCTCTTTGTTGTCTGATTGCTGTTGCTAGGACTTCTACTGTTATGTTGAACAAGAGTGGTGAGAGTGGACATCCTTGTCGTGTTCCTGATCTTAACGTTCCCTGCAAGCCTTTTCTGATTAAAACGCTGCAAGCCTTTTCTGATTGAGGATGATATTTGCTGTGGGTCTTTCGTAGATGATTTGATGAAGTTCAGGAATGTTCCCTCTATCCCTATACTTTGAAGGGTTTAATCAGGAACAGATGCTGGATTTTGTCAAATGCTTTTTCTGCATCAATTGAGAGGACCATGTGGTTCTTCTCTCTTCTCTTATTGATTTGTTCTATCACATTGAATGATTTGCGAATGTTGAACCATCCTTGTAGCTCAGGGATGAATCCCACCTGGTCATGGTGGATAATCGTTTAATGTGCTGTTGGATCCTGTTTTCTAGGATCTTGTTGAGAATCTTAGCATCCATATTCATCAGTGATATTTTTCTGAAATTTTTGGTAGGGTCTTTGCCTTTTTGGGGATCAGGGTAATGCTGGCTTCATAGAAAGAGTCTGGAAGTTTACCTTCTGCTTCAATCTTTTGAAAGAGCTTCAGGAGAATAGATGTTAGTTCTTTTTTAAAAGTTTGGTAGAATTCCCCAGGGAATCCATCAGGTCCTGGGGTCTTGTTTTTTGAAAGGTTTTTGATCACTGCTTCAATCTCGTTACTAGATATTGGTCTATTCAGGTTGTCAATTTCTTCCAGGTTCAATTTTGGGACTTTATAGTTTTCCAGGAATGCATCCATTTCATCTGGGTTGCTTAGCTTATTGGCATATAACTGTTGATAATAACTTCTGATGATTGTTTCTACTTCCTTGGTGTTAGTTGTGATCTCTCCCTTTTCATCCATCATTTTATGAATTTGGGCTTTCTCTCTTTTCTTTTGGATTAGTGTGGCCAATGGTTTATCGACCTTATTGATTCTTTTAAAAAACCAGCTTCTAGTTTCATTGATACGTTCTACTGTATCTCTGGTTTCTACCTCATTGATCTCTTCTCTAATCATGATTATTTCCCTTCTAATGTGTGGAGTTGATTTGATTTGTTGTTGATTCTCCAGTTCTTTAAGGTGTAGAGACAGTTGCAGTTTTTTTGATTTTTCCATTTTTTTGGAGGGAGGCTTGGATGGCTATGTATTTCCGCCTTTGCTGTATCCCATAGGTTTTGGACCGAAGTGTCTTCATTCTCATTGGTTTCCATGAATTGTTTCAGTTCTTCTTTGATCTCCTGGTTGATCCAAGCATTCTTAAGCAAGGTGGTCTTTGGCTTCCAGGTGTTTGAGTTCCTTCGGAACTTTTCCTTGTGATTGAGCTCCAGTTTCAAAGCATTGTGATCTGTGAATATGCAGGGAATAATCTCAGTCTTTTGTTATCAGTTGAGTCCTGATTTGTGACCCAGTATGTGGTCTATTCTGGAGAAGGTTCCATGTGCACTTGAGAAGAATGAGTATTCTGTTGTTTTATGGTGGAATGTTCTGTATATATCTATGAGGTCCATCTGGTCCAATGTGTCATTCAATGCTCTTGTTTCTTTATTGATATTCTGCTTCGATGATCTGTCTATTTCTGAGAGAGGCGTGTTAAGATCTCCTACTATTAATGTATTCATATCAATATGACTCTTTATCTTGATTAACAGTTTTCTTATGTAATTGGCTGCTCCCATATTGGGGCATAGATACTTACAATTGTTAGATCATCTTGGTGGATAGTCCCTTTAAGTGTAATGTAGTGTCCTTCTGTATCTCTGACTACAGTCTTTAGTTTAAAATCTAATTTTTCTGATATGAGAATCGCTACCCCAGCCTTCTTTTGAGGCCCATTGGCATGAAAGATGCTTCTCCATCCCTTCCCTTTCAGTCTGGGTATATCTTTAGGTTCAAAATGGGTCTCTTGTAGACAACATATGGATGGGTCCTGTCGATTTATCCAATCTGCAACCCTGTGCCATTTTATGGGCACATTTATGCCATTCACATTGAGAGTGATTATTGATAGATACGTTTTTACTGACATCGTGTTACCTTTGAGATCTTTCTTTCTGTAGATTGTCTCCATATTTCTGTTCAATGCTATTCTTAGGATTTTTCCTCTTTTATAGGACCTCCCTTAATATTTCCTGCAGTGTAGGCTTGGTGGTTGCATAGTCTTTTAAGCCTTGCTGGTCTTGGAAACTCTTTATCTCTTCATCCATTTTGAACGTCAGTCTTGCTGGATAAAGTATTCTTGGCTGCATGTTCTTCTCATTTAGTGCCCTGAATATATCTTGCCAGCCCTTTCTGGCTTGCCAGGTTTCTGTGGACAGGTCTGACATTATTCTGATGGGCTTTCCTCTGTATGTAAGGAGCCTCTTTGTCCTAGCAGCTTTCAAGAGATTTTATCTACAATTGTGATACCTCAATTTGACTATCAGATGCCTTGATGGGTTTTTTTGGAATCTATAATCTTGGGTGGAGACTATTCAGCCTCTAGTACATGAATGCTGGTTCGATTCGCGAGATTGGGAAAATTTTCATGAAGAACTTGTTCCACTATATCTTCTAGGCTTCTTTCTTTCTCCTCCCCTTCAGGGATTCCAATAATTCTGATGTTGGAACCTTTCATGGCATCATTTATTTCCCTGATTCTGTTTTTGTGGCTTCTAAGCTGTTTGTTCCAGGCTTCCTCCTGATCCTTACTCTCTGTTTGTCCTCTAGATCACTAATTCGAACTTCTGTCTCAGTTACCCTAGCTTTGAGAGAATTTAGATTAGATTGGAACTCATTGAGAGCATTGTGAACCTCATCCCTGGTAGCTTTCAGCTCTGCCCTAACATTGTGAACATCCTGTCTGGTCGCTTTCAGCTCGGCCCTAAATAATTCCACTTGATCATACATGGCTTTATCCAACCTAGCTATTGCCTGGATAATTGTTAGCCTGAATTCTCTTTCCAACATATTGTCTATGTTGATAGCTGTTAGCTCTGTTGCAGAAGGCCCATCCTCTGTATTTTTCTTCTGTTGGTCATTCCTCCTCCTAGTAATTTTGGTGATAGATGACTGAACGGATGTAGCTGGATATATTGACCATGGTGCAGTCAAGGTGCACCCTGGAACACTTCTGAGCAATCAGGATTCCCCACCCAAATGAGAGAAAATAGAAAAGAAAAAGAAAAAAAAAGAGAGAGAGAGAGAGAGAGACAGGAAAAAAAAGGGAAGATAAAAGAGAAGGTTCAGCCCAAATGGGCCCCAAGGTAAGACTGATGAAGTATACAAACAAAAACAGACAAACAAAAAGACTGACAAAAGTATATGACAAGAGAAAAAAATATATATATATAAGCAAATAAAGGAAGAACCTCTTCAAAAAGAACTCCAAGTATAAGATTTATATACTATCAGGACAAACACAAAAACACAGAAACACTGGCGGAAGAAAATGATGGGAGAGTGGTTATAAATTCTCAGTGTAGGTGAGGAAGGTTGTTTTGATTCTTCTTGGATGTATCTTGATATCTTTGTTAAAGGACTCAACTTTCCTAAGATAAAGGGGGGGATTAAAAATTGGTTTACCTATAGGAGTAACATTGATTGGGGAAAGGGGATTACCTTGAAGTTTAACTCTATATGAATATTAGAAAATAAAAATAATAAAAAAAGAATAAACTAGACTAAACTAATCTAAAATTTAGGAAAAAAAGTTAAAAAATAGAAATGCAAAATATAAACATAGGTGTATGTATCAAAATGTTCAGGTTAGAAAGTTATTATGGAATTTGATGCAATGGACATCTCACTGTGATGGTAAATAGGTTAAAAATTATCTATATAAAAAAAATTAACCAGAATAGTAGGAACGAGTTAAAAATAAAAGTTGTCCTATGATGTAGTGGTGGTTGTTCTCTTGTAGTCTTTTTTTTTTTTTCTTTCCTGGTTTTTTTTGGGGGGGAGGGGCCTGACACGTGGGTTTTCAGTCAATGATGTTCCCTGAGTTAAGTTCTCCCGCCCCCCTCAAAGGCGTGGGCTCTGAGGAAACCGCTTTTTTCAGGCTTTTGTTTTCTGGAGGTTTTTATGTTTGTTCACTTTTTTTTTTCTCTTGCCTTGACCACTTTTGATGGTTTTTTGTAGGTTTAGAGGAAAGCAAACTGCACCCTGACCTCCCTCTCAGAGGGAAGCCTCATCCTGATCCCCTGTGGGTGCTGTAGAGCCCATATAAATTTCCCCCTTGGCTGCTGGCCGAGCAGGTTCCAAGTCATGGTCCCTGGGGATGCAGGATCTTCTGCTTGTAACCAAAACCATAGCAGCAGCAGCTGTCTGGACAGCTCCAGACCGCCAGAGAGGTTCCAAGCAGTGATTGCACACTGAGATTTTCCCGCTGGCCTGGGCTGGGAGTGCCTGGTCTTTTTGGATCTAAGAGTGCCTGGCTTGCACGCACCTCTCTCAGGGGATTGTGTGGGTCGCGCACGCATCTCAGGCTGTGCTAGCAGGTCTCGGGTGCGAGAGCACTAGGCTGGGCCTTCGCACACCTCTCTCAGGGGAGGGTTTGGGGTGCATGCGCATCTCAGGCTCTGAAACAATGGCGCGGGTCTAAGAGCCAGGGGCTGGACCTTCGCGCACCTCTCTCAGAGGAGGGTGAGGGGCATGAGCATCTCAGGCTCTGTAGCTTGGCTCAGCATTTTGCTGTCTGGCGAGGCTCCCAGCCCCTCACAGGAGCTGGACCCCATGTGTTCTCGGGCACGCTGGCGGCTCAGGGACCAAGACCTGGTTTCTCCGCTGCACTCTCTCTGGCTCAGTGCCAGGGGAGGCTGTCCTGGGTCCGGGGACTTAAGCCCCTGTCCCTAGCCACCCTGATTCCCACAACTTCTCCCCAAGATCCTTTGCTATTTTTGAGTGCTTTCAACCAGACTCCAAGTTAATGCTGGTCCCCAGATATAGGGAACTCTTGTATTAGGGGTATTACTTTCCAATCGGTTGCCTCTGGTGGCTCCCTCCCCCTTTTGTTTATCTTCCGATATCAGTCCTATGTTCCCACTCCACTGTACCTACCCACTGGCATCTTCTGCTCCTGTAGAGATGCAGACGTGTATAATTCTGATCTCAGGCTGATTTTGTGGGTGATCGGAGTTCTTTGGTAGGTAATCAGCTCACTTTAGGGTACAGGTTGAAATGGCGCCTCTTCCTATTCCCCGCCATCTTGTCTCCCCACATTAACAATTTTTAAATCATATTTCAAATTTAGAATAGTTCTGTGTTTCTGGAAAATTTACAAAGAGGAAACAGAGCATTCCCTTGCACCTCATACTCAGTTTCCCTGATATTAACATGTAGCATTATTATGGCACATTTGTCTCAATTATGAGCCAAGATTGATATATTGTTAGCTGAAGTCCATTCTTCATCTGGATTTCTTAAGTTTTCCCCTCAAGTCTTTTTTCTTTTCTGGGATGTCATCCAGGTGTCACGTTATGTACATTTAGCTGTCTCCTTAAGGCGTCTCTTGCTGTGGCGGTTTCTTGGACTTTCTTTGTTGATGGCCTTGATAGTTTTGAGTAGTACTGGTCTGGAATTTTGTAAAATGCCCCTCAACTGTGATTTTTCTGACTTTTTTCTCTGAGGTCTGGGTTTTGGGAAATAAGACCACTAGAGTGAAGTGCTGTTTTCATCATGTCATACTAAAGATACACACTATCAGCCTGATATGTCTATCAGTTTTAACCTTGATGACCTGGCCAAGGCCCTGTTTGATAGGTTTCTTTCTTTTAAATTTACACTCCCACCTGCCCCCAACTTCTATCCTGTACTCTTTGGAAGGAAGTTACTATGTGCACATTACATTTAAGGAGTGGCATATAGAGGCGCCTGGGTGGCTCAGTGGATTAAGCCTCTGCCTTTAGCTTAGGTTATGATTTCAGGGTCTTGGGATCCAGCCCAGCATCAGGCTCTCTGCTCAGCAGGGAGCCTGCTTCCCCCTCTCTCTGCCTGAATCTCTGCCTACTTGTGATCTCTCTCTCTGTCAAATAAATCAATAAAATCTTAAAAAAAAAAGAAGTGGCATATAGGCCTACCTCATTTTATTGCACTGCACTTTATAGAGCTTTGCAGGTTCTACATTTTTTTTTTTACAAATTGGTTCTTGGTAACCCTGAGTTGAACAAGTCTACTGGGCAACATTTTTCCAACGGCATTTGCTCACTTCATATTTCTATGTCACATTTTGGGAATTCTCGCCATATTTAAAACTTTTTCATTATTATTTGTTTATGGTTATATGTGATCAGTGATTATGATTTGCTGAAAGATCAGATGATGGTTAGCATTTTTAGCAATAAAGTTTTAGAAAATTTTTTGATGAAGTATTTTTAAACCGGTATGTACATTGCTTTCTAGGCATAATGATATTTTAAACTTAATAGAATGTAATACAGTGTGAACATAAAGTACAGTGGATATTTTATGCATTAGAAACCGAAAAATTTTGACTTGCTTTATTGCAGTGATCTAAAAGCAAGTATCTACAAGGTATGCCTGTATCTAGAGAAGTTATTTGGAACTTTTCTACATAGTGGATTTTTCTACTCCCCCACATATATATTAATTTAGTGAATCATTTGTTTATATTAGTATGAATTCATGAATAGTATCTTATATTTTGGCGTTATAACCATTACTATTTTATTTTATTTTATTGCTCAAATTGCTCCAGCTTTGGCTTTTAGGACCTCTTCCAGTTTCTTCCTGAATGCCTTTGACATATACCCATCATTGTGATTTTCATTTTTATGTTTGTTTTGAGCACTTCCTTACTATCTAGCACTGTAAGTTTATATAAGAAAGCATATAGGAGCAGCTGGCTGGATCAGTTGGTAGAACATGAGACTTTTGATTTGGGGTTGTGAACTCAGGCCCTACATTGTGTATAAAGCCTACTTAAAAAAAGAAAAAAAAAGAATGGCTATGATAAAGTAGAAAAAATTGTTAATTTAAAAAAAAGCATGTAGTGAGATCTCATATTTTGTTTTTTGTTTTCTAATCCAATATAAAATCTCTTTTTTTTTTTAGATTTTATGTATGTATGTATGTATGTATTTAGAGATAGATAAATAGCATGTGTGAGTGGGGGGAGGAGCAGAGGAAGAGGGACAAGCAGATTCCATGTCGAGGTCAGAGCATGATGTGGGGCTCTATCCCGTGACCCTGCAATCATGACTGGTGTCAAAATCAAGAGTCAGACACTAAGCTAAGGCACCCAAGCACCATGACAATCTCTGACTTGTGATTAGAATGTTTAGTTCACTCAGATTTAATGTAATTAGTGAAAAATTTCAGTTTTCATCTGCCATTTTAGTATTAGATTCTTCTAAGTCTCGTCATTATATGTCCCCAGGATCCTACTTTACCTCCTCTTTGTGGGTGATCGGAGTTCTTTGGTAGGAATTACTGTTGTAACAAGTAATTTTATAAAACTTTAATTATTCTACTGTTTTTTACCAATATTACCAAGCATTTCATAGTGGTTCCTTTCATTATGATATCCATCTTTAACATCACAATCTACCTCAGGTTAATAGTGATTTATCTCTCCCTCCATTTTGAATGCAGCCTTCCTGTTCAGATCAGGAACATGACAAGGATGCCCACTCTCACCACTCTTGTTCAACATAGTAGTAGAAGTCCTAGCAACAGCAATCAGACAACAAAGAGAAATAAAAGGTATCAAAATTGGCAATGAAGACGTCACACTCTCTGTCTTCACAGATGACATGATTCTTTATATGGAAAACCCAAAAGACTCCACCCCAAACTACTAGAACTCATACAGCAATTCAGTAATGTGGCAGGATAAAAAGTAATGTACAGAAATCAGTGGCTTTCTTATACACTAACAATGAAAGTACAGAAAGGGAAATTAGAGAATAGATTCCATTTACTATAGCACGAAGAACCATAAGATACCTGAGAATAAACCTAACCAAAGAGGTAAGGGATCTGTACTTGAGGAACTACAGAACACTCATGAAAGAAATTGAAGAAGACACAAAAAGATGGAAGACCATTCCATGTTCTTGAATCGGAAGAATAAACTTTGTTAAAATGTCTATACTCTCTAGAGCAATCTATACTTTTAATTCCATTCCAATCAAAATTCCACCGGTATTTTTCAAAGAGCTGGAGCAAATAATCCAAAAATTTGTATGGAATCAGAAGGGACCCAGAATCGTTAAGGAAATGTTGAAAAACAGAAATAAAACTGGGGGCATCACGTTACCTGATTTCAAGCTTTACTACAAAGCTGTGATCAACAGGACAGCATGGTATTGGCATAAAAACAGACACATAGATGAGTAGAACAGAGTAGAGAGCCCAGATATGGACCCTCAACTCTATGGGCAAATAATCTTTGACAAAACAGGAAAAAATTTACAGTGGAAAAAAGACAGTCTCTTCAATAAATGGTGCTGGGAAAACTGGGCAGCTATATGTAGAAGAATGAAACTCGACCATTCTCTTACACCGTACACAAAGATAAACTCAAAATGGATGAAACACTTCAACATGAGACAGGAATCTGTCAGAATATTAGAGGAGAACATAGGCAGTAATCTCTTCGATATCAGCCACAGCAACTTCTCTCAAGATATGTCTCCAAAGGCAAAGGAAACGAAAGCCAAAATAAACTTTTAGGACTTCATCAAAATCAAAAGCTTTTGTACAGCAAAGGAAACAGTCAAGAAAACAAAGAGGCAACCCACGGAATGGGAGAAGATATTTGCAAATGACAGTACAGACAAAAGATTGATATCCAGGATCTATAAAGAACTCCTCAAAGTCAACACACACAAAACAGATAATCATATCAAAGAATGGGCAGAAGATATGAACAGACACTTCTCCAATGAAGACATACAAATGGCTATCTGACACATGAAAAAATGTCCATCATCACTAGCCATCAGGAAGATTCAAATTAAAACCACATTGAGATATCACCTTACACCAGTTAGAAAGGCCAAAATTAGCAAGACAGGAAACAACATGTGTTGGAGGGGATGTGGAGAAAGGGGAACCCTCTTACACAGTAGCTGGGAATGCAAGTTGGTGCAGCCTCTTTGGAGAACAGTGTGGTGATTCCTCAAGAAATTAAAAATAGAGCTTCCCTATGATCCTGCCATTGCACTACTGGGTATTTACCCCAAAGATAGAGATTCAGTGAAAAGAAGGGCCATCTGTACCCCAATGTTTATAGCAACAATGGCCACGGTCCCCAAACTGTGGAAAGAACCAAGATGCCCTTCAACAGATGAATGGATAAGGAAGATGTGATCCATATACACTACGGAGTATTATGCCTCCATCAGAAAGGATGATTACCTAACTTTTGTAGCAACAAGGATGGGACTGGAAGAGATTATGCTGAGTGAAATAAGTCAAGCAGAGAGAGTCAATTATCATACGGTTTCACTTATTTGTGGAGCATAACAAATAGCATGGAGGACATGGGGAGTTATGAGAAGGGATTTGGGGGAAATTGGAAGGGGAGGTGAACCATGAGAGACTATGGACTCTGAAAAACAATCTGAAAGGTTTGAAGAGGTGGGGGGTGGGAGGTGGGGGATCCAGGTGATGGGTATTAGAGAGGGTACGGATTGCATGGAGCACTGGGTGTGGTGCACAAACAATGAATAATGTTATGCTGAAAATAAATTTTAAAAAATGATTAAAAAAAAAAAAACAAGGAGAAACCCTGCAGGTAGCATTTTCTCTCTTCCTTCCTTTCATATGTTAAAGTCAGGTTGTGATTTCCCTGGGCAGGTATTAAAAACAGGCTTTCAGGGTGGGGACCACCTATAGGTGGGAGGACTACAGAAAACCCTGCCAACCCCTTGCCCCCCTCCCCCCTCCCAGGGCTCCTCTCAGGGTCATACCCTTGCCTCCTCCAGAGACATGGGTTCTGGAGCCTGAGAGTCTGCAGTAAGCTAAGCAAGGTTCTGCTTTCAACTTGTGTGGGAATAGCTGTTTTGAATATACTCAAATCACACTCCTCTAGACCTGAGCAAATGCAACATTGTATCAATCAAAGAGTAAACTTGTATTTGCAGCAAAAGAGCACCTCACTAGGACATATTTTTCACTTTAGAGTATCATGGGAAGATAATAAAATGCAGAATAAATCTGCTGGGTTTTTCATTTTGTCCTTAATCTATTCCAGGTTGTTTTCAGATCCTAACCTGGGAGGCCAGTGATGACCCCAGTGATATTTGGGGGACAACACGACTTCTGACCTTGGAATGCCCTGAGGTAGGGACTTGAATACTGGGGCTGCCAGCCACCCATACTTCCATTCCCCTCCCCCAAATTATTCAGGGTCCAGTTGAGTGTCTTTTGCTGCAGATTCTGGGCTGTAACATTGTTGATTTCTTCTCTGTTACTGTTCTGTTTCTCTCTTTCATAATCTTTTAGAAACATTGAAAATATGGGACATGATGATTAAGAAATAAATACGCTTGAAAGAGACTATAAATAAATTGCTTCTTTCTGTCTAAAATATTAAAAGTAGTGGGGTGCCTGTGTGGCTCAGTGGGTTAAAGCCTCTGCCTCCGGCTCAGGTCATGATCTCAGGGTCCTAGGATCGAGCCCCACATCAGGCTCCTTGCTCACCAGGGAGCCTGCTTCCCTCTCTCTCTTTCTGCCTACCTCCCTGCCTACTTGTGATCTCTCTCTCTCTGTCAAATAAATAAAATCTTTAAAAAATATATTAAAAGTAGAAATGTACATATGCTTAAAATGTAATCATATATAAACAAAAGTATATACAGATTTAACATATAATAAATATTATGCCATCATTCTGTAACCTGTAGATGTAAGTCAATTAATGTTATCATGACTTAGAAAGATTTTGAGACCAAAGAAGTGTACATGCCCCTTAATGAGAAGGAACAACAGTGCGTGTAATGCAGTTTATTCTGAAGGCTTTTAAATGCTCCTCTCGACCCTCAGATGTGGCTGATGTGTGTCCTTACCTAAAAGGCTGTCTCTGGGTCATTTCCCTCTGACATATCTGGTGTGAGAGTCTCCTTCTCTCATCAATACATTGAAGAACAATTTCCAAGGAAATGGAGATCAGTCTCCAAGGAAGTCGAGTCTTACAAGGTTTTGTATTTGAAGGTATCTTTACTCCAGGTCCCGGAATAGCTGCATAAAGACATGAGATGGATAAGGAAAGAAGATACAGATCTTCCTACTCTTCTCTGGGCTGTGAGAAACAACAGTGAGATCTCTGGGTTCTGCTGTGGAAGCCAATTAGGCAGTGAGCTGCTGTGACAGGCAAGGCCCCATGCTGAGCCTCCAGGACTATCCCCTTCACTGAGACCCAGTGGGGGTGGGGGAGGGGCTGGAGACTTGGGCTGATTCTCTCCTCTGTAGAGTTAATAGTGCTGACAGCAGCAAGAGTAGTCAACCCCTGATGTAAACACTGGTGGCTAAGGCAACAAGACTTATCTCATCGAAAAACAAACAAACAAACAAACAAAACAAAACAAAAATTAAAATCTAAACAGGAAAAGAAGTTTTCACAGATAAATGGAAATTTTGTATTGTGTTACCCGGTATGGTGGTGAGGGCCCAGCTGGAAAAGGGAGCCATGTAGGACCTTGGCAACAGGCATGGGTCCCCAAAGTCTTGACTGGGGAGCAGGACTATAAAGGGAGACATCTGACCACCTGCTTTCTGAAGATGTGTGGATCCTTCCACAGACTGAGCCTTTTCTCTGTACTAAGCACTGTGGTGACTAAGTCATGTGCATTTCCCATTTAATGCAGCATGCATCTTGGTCAGCGTTTTTACTATCCCCCATATAAAAGGAGAGGCAACAGAGGCTTAGTTTAAGTCCCTGTGGCAGTTAGATCTTCCAAAATATGTAATGTACAGATTTTATGAGAAGAAGCCTACAATGTGCTCAGCTTGTGAGGACCACAGAATGTAGAGGTGACTGACCCGTCATTGTCTGATGTTAAGTTCTGGATCCAAGATGGGAGTGATCACCAAAATAAGGACTGGGGCCCTCTGATCATCACCGAAGAGGAGACCTTGCAACTCTGGACCAAATCCTTCTGTGATTTTCATATAAAATGGCTTTCCAAGAAATAACATGCTTCCTCTAAGGATGAACTAGTCTTTGATACTGATTTAATTTTTTAAACCTTTAAGTGTGAGGTTTATTAGAGACGCTGTTAAATAAAGCAATAAAGCTAAGGGAATTGGTGAGCCTGGCTGCCATGGACCTCCCAAGGACTAGTTCTGGGAGCTGCCAGCACCACATCGGCCCAGGAGACCTGGCTGGGCAAACTGTGTGCAGGAAGACCCCTCACACCTTCAGGGAAACATCTGTAATGCAGTCATGCCAAATATGCCTTTAGACTTACTGGTTATTACATGCTAACTACATCGTTTAGTTACATATAAAAGTATATGACACTAAATCAATAGAAACCTTTTGAACAAAATGGGTTGCAGAGTAAAATAAGACCAAAACATGCATAATCTAAAGGACTGTATGTCTATGAATAAGAAGTTTTAAAACTTCCGCTTACATGATGATATCAAATGAATCCAGAAATTTCTGGTGACATTAACTTTCTAAGAAGAGTATCTAAAGTCGAATTAGCCCCCATAGTGTCTTTCATTATATTTTGTATTGTGGACACTTTTCAATGTACACAAGAAGCAGGATAATGATTGATTGAACTTGAGTTCATAGATTAACTGTCAGACATTTCCAATCGTATTTATTCTGCACCCACACCCATTTTTTTTTCTGGAGTCTTTGAAGGCAAATCTCAGAAATCACGATAATTTCCATGTTAGATAAAGTTCTGAAAATATCCACTTTATAAGGAAACTGTAGGAAAAGCAAAGGAAATGTCTTGTCAGCAAGACAGGATTGAGAGTCCAGAAAGAAGGATGGTATATCCCATCCTTAAGCTGTTTGCTTAAGACAGCTCCAGGGAGGGAAAGGGCTGATGGCCTGGCAGGGAGAAAGCTGCCGATAGCTATTTTTCAGGTTTTTGCCACTTGCTCTCATTTGCCCACCGGTATGGTAAAATGGAGTTTTGCATTTCACAGAGAGAAACCCAGATTTGCTTGGTGAATGAGGCCCAGCTAGAAGGGGCTGCCTGAGAATGGCTGGAACACTGGTGAGGTGGATCCCAGATTCTGGGGAAGGTTTTCTCTTGTTGTCAGTATTAAACAGATACGATTGCAGTCAACCTATGCACCAGACCTCCAGTGGAACTTCTGACTGCCTCTGACATGAAAGAAAGTGTGTGGGAATTGGGACACCCTGTCCCAGGATGGAAGACCACCCCACCTCTGTGACCTCAGAACTTCAAACGATCTCTCAGGGAAATGTCCGGCAACAAATCAAGTGTAAAGGAATTCTCTGAGTGTGCTAAAAGCACTCGTTTTCAGTGAGTAGTGCCTACTGGGGTCTAAGGGAAGCTCTGATTCCACCTAAAGCCATACCTCCTGGCCTTCTGCTCAGAACCCCTGGGCAGAGCCCAGCATTAGGATTGCTTAAGCTGCTCAGGGGACTCCAGTATCTAGCCAGGACTGATTCTGCTGCCTGTGTTCTGGGTGGCTATGTGCTCCCAATGTTCCCAGGCCTAGGAGTGCTCCTTTCTTGTCTTTGCATTCTTACCTTATAGCACAGTGCCTCATGTCTAGAACCACACATTCTGGTGTTGTTTGTATCAATAAAAGAATAAATGGGGGTGCCTGGGTGGCTCAGTGGGTTAAGCCTCTGCCTTTGGCTCAGGTCATGATCTCTGGGTCCTGGGATCGAGCCTCGCATCGGGCTCTCTGCTCAGCAGGGAGCCTGCTTCCCCCTCTCTGTCTCTGTCTGCCTCTCTGCCTACTTGTGATCTCTCTCTGTCAAATAAATAAATAAAATCTTAAAAAAAAAAAAAAGAAGAAATGGATGATCATACCTCCAACCATTTTTCAGGGAGGAAATTGAGATCTATGAAGTTAAGAAGCTGGCTGGGGGATATGTGACTAAGTAATGGTTGTGCGCATGCTTGAGCCCAGGCTCACCTGCTCTACACTCTTGTTCGGTTCAAGTTCCTTTAAAATTATTGTTTAATTATGGCCAGGCAAACTATGCTCACTGAGTCTCACAGATTGTTCTATTTGATTGTCATCCATTCTTCTGGCAGAGACATTTGTTTCTCCATTTTCTAGGTCAGAAAAATGAGGCTTCAAGACTTGAGGACTTATCCAGTGTGCCTCACAGCAGTGGCCCAGGTGGTGAAAGTGGAGCTACCCCTTGCAACCATGACAGCATGATTCCACTGGGGGCATCATGGGGGCTGAGGGCTTCTGCATAGGCACCGTGGAAAATACTAGGTGGAGAGTCATTGCCCCAGTTCTGCAGGTAAGGGAGGAGTTTAGAGAGCAGAAAGTATTTACCCACTCAGGGCAGTTACAGGACATTTGCAGGATGTTGGCTCTGGGCTGTCACTCTTGAGAGCACTGCCTGCTAGAGGGAAGGTCTTATGGGGATGACAAACAAGACCACCAGGGTCCATAGGAGGGGTGGAAGGGCAGGAGGAGGAGCTGTGGGTGGGGCGAGGTGATGCAGGAGGAACTATAGCATAGAGAGGCCAGACCCAGGAGAACTCATGTCTGTTCAGGAAGTCATGAAGACCTGGTGAGGGATCAACAGGGAATTAAGAGAAAAGAATAAACTCTAAACATACTTAACAACCTGTATCCATTTTCTCTAATTTTGAAAAATATATTATATTCTGCTATTAGGGTTAGGGCGTCCAGTGATGCAGATGACAAGGAATTGCTCTAAGAATAGAGCCATAAGCAGGGAAGAGTTGATTCACTCGCCAAAAGAAGAGAGGGGCCAGGCAGTAAGAGAAATGTCAGCACCGAGTTTCTATCAGACCTGGCCTTTTAAGGTTTTTTTAAGGATATGAGAGTGTTGTAGCTGTGCCCATTAGGGGTGGGGGATCGATTCATGGCCAGGTAGAGCAGGAGGTTGCAGGTTTTTTGAGGTGCTCTGACCCAGATGTGCGCTATGGTCGGTCTAGAGAAGAATATGTTTTGTAGTCGGGGTTTACATTCCGAAGTTGTAAGGCACTGTGATGTAGAAAACAAAGAGCATCAAGAGCAGACACTGGTGAATGTCACCAAGGATCAACACAGTGAAAAGACAACATAATGAATGGAGTGAGATATTGGCAAACTACCTAACTGATAAAGGTTTAATATCCAATGTATTAAAGAACTCATACAAGTCAATAACACAAAAACAAATAACAGTTACAAAATGAGTAATGTTCTGAATAGACATATTTCTAAAGAAAACACACAGATGCCCAACAAATACATAAAGATATGTTCACCACCACATATGATCAGGGAAATGCCAATTAAAAGCTAGAGAAAGGGCACATGACACCTGTCAGAACAGCTCCTATCCAAAAGAGCAGATATAACAAGGGTTGGCCAAAACATGGAGGAAATGGAACCCTGTGCTGGGTTAGTGGGATTGTAAATGGGAGCAGCCGCTATGGAAAACGGTATCATGTTTTCTCAAAAAATTCAACATAGGGGCACCTGGCTGGCTTAGTGTGACTCTTGATCTCGGGGTCGTGACTCTAGATCTTGGGGTCGTGAGTTCGAGACTCACGTTTGGGGTTATGGATTATGTCAGTAAAAATCATCTCAAAATAGAACAACCATATCCCTCTTGGATATAAAAAGCAAAGAAACTGAAATTGCTAACCCATAAAGGTCCTTGCACACCTCTATTCATTGCCATATTATACATAATAGCCAGGGGGACATGCTAAATTAAAGAGACCAGAAAGTGAAAGACAAATACCACATGACTTCACAAATAAGCAGAATCTAAATCAAACAATAAAACCAGAAAACAAAATAGAAGATAACAAAAAACACAAGAGCTCCAACTCCTAGATACAGAGAACATAGATAGGATTTGCCAAGGTGAGGGGTGAGAAACGAATAAAACAGTAAGAAGATAGAGACTCACAACAATAATAAAAAAGAATATAAGGGCACCTGGTTGGCTTAGTCAGTTGGGCGGCTGCTTTCAGCTTAGGTCATAATCCCAGGGTCCTGGGGTGGAGCCCTACATCAGGCTCTCTGCTCAGCAGGGAGTCTGTTTCTGCCTCTCCCTCTGCCCCTCTCGCCCCTGCCTCTGTGTGTGCTCCCTCTCTGTTTCTCTCAAATAAATAAATAAAATCTTTAAGGATAAAAGAGTATATCAAGAGGGAAATTGGAGAGTAAATAGGACTACTTCAATCTATTAAGGGCTGGCTTCCTGTATTTCAAGCATCTTAGTGAATTCATTCTCTTACATTCAATTATCTGACCTACCAGATTTTCTCCTTGTGATGTGGTCATATTTTTTGAGATGAGTTGTCTAATAATATTTCAGATCCGTAAATACAGAGGGCTTACCTTCCTAGATGTTTGAATCTTTGAATACTTTTATATCTTTTGAAGTATAATTATCTAAACAAAACTTCCATACATCTAACTGTACAATATCATGACTCTTGATATATGAACCGACCAGCAAAACGATCACTATAACTAAGGTAGTGTACATGTATCCATCACCCAAAAATGATTTCCACCCCTTTTTTTGTAGTCCATGATTAGACTGATGTATAACTTCTGTTGGTCCCTGCAGAGTCATTCTTTCCTCAGGGAGAAGGTGTTCTATAGAATGAAAAAATTGCTTGACTTTG
The DNA here is from genome assembly GCF_010015895.1 of Lontra canadensis. Classification (NCBI taxonomy): domain Eukaryota; kingdom Metazoa; phylum Chordata; class Mammalia; order Carnivora; family Mustelidae; genus Lontra; species Lontra canadensis. The sequence continues at coordinate 18,300 of NW_022631724.1, forward strand.
TTGCTCTGTATTATTGGGAGTTCATAATAGAGGTTGATCTAAAGATAAATGTTATGGGTGACTGAGTGGCTCATTTCATTGAGTGTCCGACTCTTGATTTTGGCTCATGTCACAAACTTACAGTTGTGAGATTGAACCCTGCGTTGGGTCCAATGCTGAGCATGGAGACTACTTGGGGTTCTTGCTCCCTCAGCCCTTCCCACATGACCCAGCTCATAGCCACTCTCTGTTTGTTTCTCTCTCTCACAAAAAAAAAAAAAAGGAAGGAAGGAATATTTTGAGAATTTGCCAATTATGGAAAAAGAAGATGTGGTCCATATATACAATGGAATATTATTCAGCCATCAGAAAGGATAAATACCTAACTTTTGCATCAACATGGATGGGACTGGAGGAGATTATGCTGAGTGAAATAAGCCAAGCAGAGAAAGTCAATTATCACATGGTTTCACTTCTTTGGGAAACATAAGGAATAACAATGGGGACGTTAGAAGAAGGAAAAGAAAAGTCAATTGGGGCACATCAGTGGGGGAGACAAACCATGGGAGACTTGGACTCTGAGAAACAAACTGAGGGTTTTAGAGGGGAGGGAGGTGAGGGGACGGGTGAGCCTGGTGGTGGATATTAAAGAGGGCATGTATTGCATGGAGCACTGTATGTTGTACATAAACAGTGAATCTTGGAACACTGCAGCAAAATCTAGTGATGTAGTTTATGGTGATAATATAATACAATAAAAAAAAAAAAGAAAATTAGCCAATTAGAAGTTCACAGGCCTTTCCTGAAGGCTAGACCATACGCTGACGGCTTATGAAACTTAGCCCATCTGTGTTTGAAAAGCCTGAGTGGCAGGGCTGGCATAAGTTGTGAGAGTGGGAGACCAAAGGGACAAGATAAAGATATGGATTCATCATCACGCATAAAAACACATTGGTACTGGAGGCAGCGCATCCTTGGGGGGTTCTGTGGGAGCTATCCTACACTGCAGGAGAAGATGGGAGGTGAAGCATGGCAGGAGAAGATGGCTCAACCAGTGGTCAAGGTGTATGCACTCACACAGTAGCCACGGAGACAGAATGGTAACCAGAGGATGGGAGCCTCAAGGGTGTGTGCTGTTGGATCAGGATGTGTGCTAGTTGATCAGGTCTGTCCAGATTGAAATTATTGGGCAGTGTATGAGAAAAATAAATGTCTAGATACAGTCACTACCTTAGGGAAGGGTCATGGCATCTTCCCCAACTATGTGTCCTAAGCCAGTGTGGGCCACTGAGCCATTAGCCTGAAGGAGGTTACTGGAGCCCTTTGGGGAATGACCCTACAACTTTATAGATGTGTGCCTTGCATTTCTGCTACCTCTGGACACCCACTCTCCAGTGGACAGCATAGCTTCTGCAGCAGAGTTCACTGGGCAGATGAAAATGGTCATTAGGAGGGAGCACTGGCAGGTCACTTGGCTCAGAAATCTTCCAGATGAGCAAGGTCTGGTAATCACAGCCAGTGGTCATCTCCATTGTCAAGGCTACTGATATGTACACAATACAACACAGAGGATCACGGAGAAAACTCTATAGTCCGAGGCCTGGGATACTGCATGGGAAAGGGCAAATTTGGTTTGGCCTCCCATCCCTCAAAATACCTCCTGCTTCTTTAAAGGATGGGCTAGGTGATTTGGTGTACATCTCTCTTCTGATGAAGCACCCAGCCTTTTGGATTTCCTGGGTAACTTTCCTTTCTATTTTGTTTACCCTTTGAGGGAGAAGTTAGCCCCCACCTTTGGGCAAAAAATTGTCAGAGGCTGACATTCCCAGATGGTGATGGGGAAGAGTAGGAAATGAGAGATAAGGAGGCAGGCAAAACCCCCATGTCATGAGTAGGGGTGAGAACTGGACAGCAAATGTGTGACCCTGAGCAGGAGCATGCTGGAGAGAAACACAATTTTCCCACCTCCTCCTCAGAAACATAACCAATGAACCATAAGTCTAGGGTAGGTGCAAACTTCTTATGATTTCCCTAATAGACACAAGATAAGAGAGGCACAATGAGGGGAAGATACAGACCAAGTACCCCGAGGGCCCGAGTCCAACAAGTTCTCAAACAGGATGTGAGCATTATCCAGACAGACCTCGCTGCACAGCTCTAGGGAGTGTGAGTCAACACATAAAAGGGGAACCCGGCCCCTATTGTGTTGTCTAAAGAACTCTTGACTCTTTGGAATGTTCTAGAGCAGTAAGGAGATATAAACTTGATAATCACCCAGAAAAATGTGCAGATATCTTTCCAAAGGCTGCTAAAATCTTTCTTAGAAGGGAACAGAAATTAGAACACATGGTAAGGAGGTCTTGAAGAATAGAGAAAGTAGAAAGTCATGGGTGTCAAAGTCAAGTAGGAGAAGGATGGTACCTGACAGGACTGGGCAGCAGTGCATTGATGAGTAAACCCAAGAGGGGGTGTGTAGGGGGTGGGATACATAATTAAGTGTAACTGAGGGACAGTGACTCTCCACGACCTGTGATTTCTAAATGGGATGTGCCAGATACCGAGGAGAGAGACAGGATTTAGAGATCCAGACCCAGCAGCCTCTTGGTAACTTTAGCTGGTAATGAAGCCAAGGGCATGCATACAAAAGGAATTGGCAGGCCCATCTTAGGACTTTGACCTAAAAGTAAACCCAAGGCCATGTGGGCAGCTTTACTTATGGCAAATCAGATAGCAGTGAAACTGATGTGTGAGTTGGAGTCAAATGAAGCTCCCTAGTGAAATAACCCAAGTGAGAGATGACAGGCCTCCAGGATGACTTTTTGATGCCCAGCTTGGAAACCAGCCTGGTGCTTAAACTCTCACCAGTCTCTGAGCTGAGATCAAGAGTCCCATGCTGAACCAACAGAGCCACCCAGGTACCCGTCATCACTGCTATTTTAAAATCAATTGGAAAGGGGAACTTGGGTAGCTCAGTGGGTTAAGGCCTCTATATTCAGCGCAGGTCATGATCCCAGGGTGCTGGGATCAAGCCCCACATCGGGCTTTCTGCTCCAAGGTGAGCCTGCTTTCTCCTCTCTCTGTCTCTGCCTGCCTCTCTGCCTGATTGTGATCTCTGTCTGTCAAATAAATTAATAAAATCTTAAAAAAATAATAAAATAAAAACAATTGGACAAAAAGAGGACTAGATGTTTTCTCAACACAGTTTCCTTCAATGTATCATCCTACCACTGATTCAGTAATATATCAATTAAAGTAACTCATTGTTTAAAGGTCTTCTTAAATTTATTTGAAAGAGAGGAAACACAAGCAGGGCGAGTGGGAGAGAGAGAAGCAGAATTTCCACTGAGCAGCAAGCCTGATGCAGGGCTTGATCCAAGGACCCTGGCATCATGACCTGAGCCAAAGGAAGACGATTCATAATAGAAAAACCCAGACGCCCCAAAATAAGTCATTTCAACTAACTGAAAATGTTAGTGATTGTCTAGCTTAAATGCAGCTAGTTTTAGTTACCAGTAGAAAGCCTAGATCCCCAACTAGGCTGGCTGGAAAATGCTGAACAAGTACCCATAAAGATGTCAGTAGGCTCAATGCCCATCTTGCTGACTGGCACACAGCAGGCTCAGAGTAGATGTGTGTGGGCCCATAGAAGAGTAGATGATGAAAGCACAGAATCAGGTGAACAGGCAAGGAGGAAGGAAAAGCAGAAGGAGGTGAGAGGGAAGAGCCTAAAGGTCCTTAAATCCAAGATGTACACAAGCACTTGCTTGGGCATCAGTGGGGCCACCTGTTCCTGGATGAAAGTAGCCCTTTCTTCCAGGAGCTCCAGACTACAGGACTCTGGCCCGTGGGAGGCAGGAAGTTTTCCAGCAGATCACCAGGACCCCAGCCTCAGCCCTTAAAGCCAAGTTTGGAGGGCCCTAGAGAGACGTGGGGGAATCCTGTGGCCCTACTAGGCGGTGTCCCACATATTCTGGTGCCTTTCATGTAAGTCCTGACTGTCGTCTCCTTGATAGACCAGACCTGTAGGTTCACTGCAGTGTGGATGGCCTTTGAAGGGTGATAAATGGCCTTGAGCATTTTAAGGTCCCAGGCATACTTGGCAGGAACTGGTTTCAGTCTAGAACTACATGAATTTCACCACCTGGCTAAGGCTTACTTGAGACATACTTAGAAAAATTATCCTTAGGGCCTACAGTTACTTGGAGACTGTACCAAGCAAGGGGATAAAAGCTTTAGACAAATTAATGTGTCCCTGGTAACCTAAATGAAACAAGGAAGGAAGGAAGGAAGGAAGTCAGTCAGGATTTAGGCAAGGCCCTAGGGAGGGAAGGGAACGGGAGTGTTGGAGGGGAGAGAAAGAGGACAGAGAGGTAGAGAGAAAAAGAGAAAGACTGAGAAACAGAGAGGAAGAAAGGAAGGAGGGAAGGAAGGAAGGAGGGAAGGAAGGAAGGAAGGAGGGAAGGAAGGAAGGATGGATGGAAGGAAGGAGGGAAGGAAGGAAGGAAGGAGGGAAGGAGGGAAGGAAGGAGGGAAGGAAGGAAGGAAGGAGGGAAGGAGGGAAGGAAGGAGGGAAGGAAGGAAGGAAGGAAGGAGGGAAGGAAGGAAGGAAGGAGGGAAGGAAGGAAGGAAGGAAGGAGGGAAGGAGGGAAGGAAGGAAGGAAGGATGGAAGGAAGAAAGGAAGGAAGGATGGAAGGAAGGAGGGAAGGAGGGAAGGAAGGAAGGAAGGAAGATGAGAGAGAAAGAAAGAGATGAAGAGGGAAGGGAAGGAAAACAAAGTAAAGGAAAGGAAAACAGGAAAGGAAAGGAAAGGAAAGGAAAGGAAAGGAAAGGAAAGGAAAGGGAGTATAAGAAATCCAAGACTTACACATAATATGATGCAGACAGTCAGTAGGTAGTCATGCAGTTGATGGCCATTTAGGTGGAACAGGTAGAGATAGGAGAGCATATGGAATGCTAAATCAGGAGAGACAAGTAGTGGGTTCCCAGAGTGTCTACACTGTGTCAGCCAGCAGTGTTGTGCTGTCTTGGCTTACCAGGCCTGTTGGACTTAATCAGGTCCCCTGAACATGCAGAGTTCCCAGGGTGGACAATGCTCATTCTCCAAGAATCTTTCTGAGGTGGCAGCTTTAAACTGGCTCAGTATCTCCCCACTTACACTGGCTGCCTGATGGGGTCCTGGGCTTACCATCATCAAGCTCTTGGGTGTCTGTTCCAGGAGGGAATCTCAAGCCATCCTGCACTGCCTTGCCTGACCGAGCAGTCCAGAATTTGGTTAGGGGTGTCTTCAGGGGGATGAAAATGCACATTTGTGCAGATTAGCACTTGAAATAAGGCACTGTCCTGGTACCCCAATTGCTCACTACTGGAAATCAGCCTCTCCTTACAGATGCCTTGGTTCAGAATCCAGGTTCCCCTGACCCGTGTCACACACAAAGGTACATTGTGTGCTCTTTCAGCTGGCCTTTGGCTCTTGGGTCACGTTAGTCTCAGGCTGGTCCCCCAAAACTCCATAGCTTCCAGAGGGGACAGGGCACAATCCCCCCAGATCTTCCTGAGGTGGAAGCTTTAAACTGGGAACGACCAGGCCCCTTTTGGACTGGCTGCCTGATAGTCCCCTGGTCTTACCAGTAAGCAAGTCTCTTAGTGAAAGGTAACCTAGCCAGTGTGCTGGGCTGATGCTGGCAGGATCCTTTCCTCCACGTCTGCCTTCAGGGGGACTATGCACATTTGTGGCAAGTAGAGCTTCCAGTTAGGCACAAACTTGGTCCTGCAAGAGTTGAATCCTGTGATCAGGACTCAGAGACCCTTGCCTGTTCCAGATCCCTCCAACACTGATCTGTGCAGTTGCACAAACCCAGCACATGGTCCTTCAGCATAGCTTGGGCATTGGGGCCTCCATGCCTGGGGAGTTAGTGCCTGTCCCAAATGCCTGCATAGTGTAAGGGATGGTAGAGCCCAGTCCCCCAGCAGGTGCCAATTGGTGGCACTCAAGCCTGATTTAGGCTGTTACCTATGAGTCTGCATTGTGTAAATGGAGGCCTCAGTTCTTGGATTTTCCAACATAAGAATTATGTGGCGATCTGATCCATGTGGAATCGACACAGTCTGCAGGGATGTAGCAAGCACCAAACAGTTAAACTGAAAGTACACTCTCAGGGTGGGAGGATGGGAAAGTTCTGGGAGGAGGATGAGATGTAGGAAAGAACATTAGGGTCAAGACAGAATCTTGAGACCTCTTTGGTGCAAAAAGATGGCTTCCTAAAAAGCACAGGGACAGGACCCATATGCAGAAAGTGCTTCAATAGGGTCATGAGGACTGGCCCAGTATGGACTTTCAAGTTGGGAGGGGTTTAGGGATTGGCTAAGTCTCTAAGGAATTTTGGAAGCAAAGTTTCCAGGACCTTGAGGGGGCCAGCTATCTTTGGGAAACGGTCATCTATTACCATCTAATAAAACCTAGGTCATGAGAACCGTCAGCTATGTATCGGTGGGTCATATGCTTCTGGGGTGGTTACCAACACTTATCTTGGGTGGTTTAGAGATAAAGGAGGTTTCCAAAAGAATTTTTATGTCTTAAAGACAACCTACAGGATCCGGGGGTAGGAGTGGTTTGGGGCTAGGATTGCCTTCTGCTCTTAGCAATGTATTAACATTGAGGCAGTTGAGCCCCTACAGGAATGTCATTCAGCCTATTTCAAGGACTTATCAGTTGGCTGTAGGTAGCAAGGAAACTGAATAATTTTTCTTCTGCCTATGTTTCCCACATCAGAACTGGCCCCTTAGGTTGTTTTCGGATCAGGTATCAGAGGGTCTCTCAAGGCTGGGAGGAGCTGTGAAGGACAGTGGTGTGCTCTCTAATAAAGTCTGCTTCCAGTGATGTGGGAGACTCCTCTCACAAGTTGGGAAGTGGAGTTTTTGACCCTACAAGATTTGTGCCCCAGTAGAGCTCCTGGTTCCCCCCACCCAGATTTTGTGGCAGAATCCATCCTTCATGCAACATTTATAGGCGCCTATTCGATGACACCATGCTCTGGCTGCACTGTGGGCCAATCCCAGGTCCTTGCACTGTTGAGCCTCCACTGGAGGCCCTAAGACCTTGAATTAGGGGCACAGCGGTTAGTTTCTTCTTACCACGAGTCCCTAGCATCTCAAGGGAGATGGACTCGCAGTGAACACAAATGAATGTAGACACCTGAGAATGGGAAATATGGGACTTCAGCATGAGAGGCTGCGAGCTTCACCTAGAGCTCCCCTGCTTGCTGGACAGTGCAGAGCAGGTGCGGGGCCTTGGGCTGGGATTGTGGTAGCACCATCGCAAGCTCCCTCCCCAAGAATCACACTGAAACAGCTGCTGCAAATCCTTATTTGGACTTGGTACCTCGTCAGTTCAAGGGCTTTTCCAGAACCAGGGAACCTAGAGGACTCTTTTTGGAAGAATGCCCTTCCAGCCAATTAGCAATGTCATGGGAATATATTCCAATATCTTCCAGCTATGCCTTTGGAACAAGGATGCTCATTTCTGCAGGTTATGTCTTGAAATTGGACATACTCCTTATCCCTCTAGAGACAATTCCTATGAACTGGCTCCTCCAGACACTCTGTTCAGATCTTGGGCTACCCTGAACTGCAAGACCTGCATGCACAGTCCACGCACAGTCCATCTGCAACTTTTACGTGATTGGGGACCAGTTGTCTCCCTTGCCAGAGATCCCAGGTGTCTACGATTGGCAGAATTGGCAGCCAGTCCCCCTTCCTTGATTTGGCTAGACCAGTATGCTCCAACTTTGCCTATTTTGAGCCTATGCTGCTTTGTGCATATGCGGCATGTGATTGCACAAATCCCTTGTACCCCGAGAGCCATCTTCTGTATCCAGCATCTGCAAACCCTAGCCTTGTTCCAGATCCCTGGGAACCCTGCTCTGAGCAGCCCTGCATGAGCCATCAGCATGTCTTGGGCAGCTGGGACCTGGCCCTAAGCAACCACACACTATGCTTGGTAGAGGGAGCCCAGCCCAGAATGTTTGTGAGTTAGCAGTTTTATTTTTTCAATTTAATTAATTTTTTAATTGAAGTATCATTGATATGCAATATTGTAATTGTTTGAGGTGTACATCAGAGTGATTTGATGCTTTTATACGTTATGAAATGATCCTTAGGGTGAGTCTAGTTACCGTCCGTCATCATACAAAGTGTCTACAATTATATTAACTAAATTGCCTATGTGTATTTCATTTATTTTATTTACTTATTTTATAACTGGAAGATTGTGCCACTTAATCCCCTTCACCTGCATCACCTGCCCCTGACCTCTCTTCCCCCAGTGGTAACCATCAGCTTGATTCCCGCCTCTATATGTCTGTATCTGTTTTATTTTAATTGTTTCTTTTGTTTTTTAGATTCCACCTGTAAGTGAAATCATTCTAGATTTGTCTATCTCTGATTTATTTCACTTAGCATAACGCTCTTAGGTCCATCCAAATTGTTGGAAATGTTAAGCTTACTCTCATTTTCATGACGGAGTAAAATTCGTTATGTATACATACTACATCTTCTTCATTCATTTATCTAGAGGCAATTAGGATTACATCCATATCTTGGCCCTTGTCAATAATGCTGCCAGAAACACAGGATGTAAGTATGTTTCTGGATTGGTGTTTTTCATTTTCTTGAGGTAGCTGGGTCGCGTACAGTATTTCTCTGTTAAGTTAGTTGAGGAACGTCCGTAGTGTTTTCCTTAGTGGATGCACCAATGTACATTCCCACCAACAGCGTGCAGTGGTTCCATTTTCCCCACATCCTCGCCAACACTTGCTATTTTTTGTCTTTTTGTAATAGCCACTCTGACAGATATGAAGCCATATGTCATTGTAGTTTTGATTTGCATTTCTCCAATGATCAGTGATATGGAACATCTTTTTGGAATCCTCTTGGCCATTCTGTGTTTTCTTTGGGAAGGAGTGTATTCAAGTCTGCTGCCCGTGTTGCAATTAGGTTATTTGTGGTTCTGGCATGAAGTTATGTAAGTTCTTTCTTTCTTTCTTTCTTTCTTTCTCTCTCTTTTTTTAAAGATTTAATTTATTTCTTTATTTCATGGACAGTGATCATAAGTAGGTAGAGAGGCAGGCAGAGAGGGAGGGAGGAAGCAGGCACCCTGCTGATCAGAGAGCTCAATGTGGGGCTCTATCCCAGGACCCTGGGATCATGACCTGAGCCAAAGGCAGAGGCTTTAACCCACTGATCCACCCAGGTGACCCTGAAGTAATGTAAGCTCTTTATATACTCTGAATATTGACTCTCATTGGATGCACCTTTTACAAATATTTTCTCCCATTCACTGGGTTGCCCTTTCCTTATGTTGTAGGCTTCCTTTCTTGTGCAAATCTGTTCAGTTTGATATTAACCCATTTGTTTCTTTTAGCTTCTGGGGGCTTGCCTGAGGGGACTGGTCAAAAAATATATTGCTAAAACCAATGTCAAAGCTCTTCCTGTCTGTTTTCTTCTAGGAGTTGTATGGTTCCAGGTCTTACACTCAAATCTATAATTCATTATGAATATATGAATTATAATGAATATAATAAATATAATAAATAATAAATATAATATTACAATAATAAATATAATATGATATATATAATATAATAATAAATATAATATAATATAATATAATAACAAATATAATAAATATAAATATAAATATAAATATAATGAATTATAATTCATTATGAATTCATTATGAGACTAGACAGTGGCCAGTCTCATTCCTATGAATGCCTAGTCTTTCTAACACCCTTAACTGAAGACACTGTCTTTTCCTCCCTGTATGCGCCTGCATCTGTTTATTGATCTTTATGTACATGGTTTTTCCTTGGCTCTCTATTCCATTCCATTCATCAATATGTCTGAAAGTCCTAATGTTTTGATTACTAGAGTTTTTTCTTAGAGTTTGAAATCAGGGAGTGTGATACCTCCATGAACGCTGCAGTTTTCAAATGGTCACAGTCAGTATGCATTTGGACCCACTTGGGATGGGGTCCCTAGCCAGTCTGGCTGGCTCTGCCCTGGCAAGATTTATTTCTCCATCTCTGCCTTCAATGGAAAACTGTGTAATTAGGGGCAGGCGGCTTGAGCCCCCAGAAGCCTGCTCCAGTGTCCAGCCAATCCCATGTCTTGCCAGGTTGATGACAGCATGTGCGTGTGCAGTAAGCCCCCCACCAGCCAGATTTGGGCAGGCCTCTGGAGCTCAGGCTGCTTCCAAACCACCTTCATACCTTCCAGGGTAGAGAGTCAACCCCCAAATTTTTCTGAAGCACCTTTCAAATGGTGACAATCTGCCTGCTGGGGTCCAAGTCTTCTTCCAGCACTCAGTATTCCCAGGTCCCCTTTAAGCGGGGGCTACTTTTGTCAGTTGCCAAGTCTATCCTGGCAAGGCAGTGCTGATACTCATGGTTCTACCTTTAGGGGAAAGATGAGAAATTGCGTAGCTTAGCGCTTGGAATTTGGCATGTGTCCACTACTCTCTCGAGCTGAGGATGATTTTCATTGTGTGGGCCTCACTATACGTGAGACAATGCAGGTGACAAGGGCCCAGCCATGGGTCCATGGGCCTGCAATGCCCTAAGGGCCTCAGGTCATCTGAAAGGAGGGTGCTGTGTATGCTCCAGCTTGGTGCAGAGAGCCCGTGATGTGGAACAAGACAAGCATGGGCACAGTGCTCCTGAATGTAGGGCTAGAAGTTCCTCGACTGCCTGGCTGTGTGGGCCCTGAACACTTGACGGTGGGGGGATGCCATCTAGTTGAAGATACCTGGAAACACTTTCTGCTAGAGATCCGTGGGAAACTTCAGGCAGCAGGACCAATAAGGCCTAACTGGCATCAGTTTGCTGATGCTTAGGCTGATTTTAAGTATGTTCACCCTCTCCATGCTGGAGAATGTGGAATTGTAATTGTACCCTGGCTGTCATCACATTGGGCCTACAGGGCCCCAGTTACACAAGGCCTGGTGATGAAGGTGATCCACCCATGTCTTGGCTGTGAAGGTCATGGTAGCCATGGACTCAGAACTGGGCAGAGGTCAGGAGACACTGGGACAAAGGAGCAGGATCTTGGGGGAACTAGGCATCCTTACAATCCCAAACCATAACCTACATAAATGTTCATATTTCTCCTGTAGGCAGAGAGAGAGAACACTTCCCTGCCTTGTCAAGGTGGGTCCAGTGGGTTGGCTGTTGTTACCTCCAATAAGAGACACTTGGTGTCCTGATTATTGGAGAAGCCCGGGATCCTCTAGGTGGCAAATCCAAAGGGAATATACTGTCACCAACATGTATCTACCACTTCAGGGTGAATGTGCAAGTGATTGGGTCTGGGCTCAGCTCCACAGGGAGGAAAGTCCCTGTAAGGCCCTGGTCGGCTGCCTGGGCACATCCTGCCTGCATGCAGGCCAAGAAGTGCAGTATACTCAGCGATCTAAAACAAGCCAAGAGTCCCAGAACTGGGCTCTCAGGGACAAGCGTTAACCTACCCACTGGGCAGAATTCCCCTGTAGGTAGGGTTCAGGTTTACTTGTCAGCCATGCTGTAGAGGGTCCTGAGGGCTGGTCGGCAGGGGGGGGGGGCATCTAATAAAAAACACCTGTGAGCCCCAGTTGTAAGAGCAGGGGCTCTCCCAGAATGGTGGAGAAGCAGGTGTTAAGGGGCTTAGAAGAAAATGCCAACAAGCTTCCTTGACACCTCCCACTGGCTGCTCTCAGGAATGAGGGAGTCAACAAAGATTACAAAGAATCATGGGATCCAACTGAACTGGAAGAAGACCTTGTACCATGCATGGGAGAAATGCTTTTCAAAATATCTGGGGAAGTCCAGAAAACAGAACATTTGAAGGCAGAAGTCTCCAGCAGACCGTGAGCTAAGATATGTGAAGGAAGTTATAATCGGCAAATCAATCAAGAAGGGCTTCCAGGATGAAGATTTTAAAGAATTTTGGCAGGTGGATGGGCATGGAGAAAAAAAAGTTGGAGGATGTGCTCCTCTCTGCAGAAGATGGTAGCTCTCTTGCACAGGTTGGAGGGTCACACTAGAGGCTCTGACTGTGTGCCCCTGAGTCTGCAATTCTAGTTAGGCTCTGGCCTGGACACTTAGCTCTCCTGAGAAGACTGCCTGAGAAGCCAACAGAGAGGTAACCCTGAGCTGTGCTGTCACTGATGGGAGGGGGCTCAGGTAGGGCAGGAAATGTTCACAGAATTCTTTTTGTAGTTCAGTGAAATGCACAGCCCTAGGCCTGGTGCTGGTTTGGGAGGTAGCTGTTGGGTTAGCTCCCTTCCCTTCCACCCATTGCCCTGCCATTTCTGTCCTCTGGCACCCATCTCACCTCGGGTTTCTCCTTGCACCACAGGAGGTTGGGCCTTCCCACCTGGATCAGCCCCTGGCTGGTGGGGGATGAGGACTCCCTTGGGCACCTGTCTCACACTGCCTCCCCCATGTGAACAGCCCATCAAGGATGGCTGAGCCTTCCCATGTCTGCCTGGATTTGTCCAAAGTGTTATTAGGAGGATGAGAGGTTGTCATGGGATCTTACCTTAGTAGGGGGTGTGCTGGGGTTAGAGGGCCCTTGGAGGTGGTCAGCCCCCTTGTATTACAGATGAAGAATTTTATTCTCCCAGAGACACCTGAGCAAGGATATTCTCTGAGTTAGTGATGCAGTAGGAATTGGGCCCAGACATCCTGGTTCCTGGTAAAGGGAATTCCCATTGTGCTTCCCAGAGTCTGAGGAGAAATCCTCAGGGTGAATGGCTTTGTACATTCCTCAGCATTACTGTTCTTAATCCTGTTCACAGAATGAGGACCATGACCTCAGGGAATTTTTAGCTTAGTAGGCAACTAATTTTTGAAAATATATATATACTTTTTTGAGAGAACCTGAGAGAGAAAGATGAGAGACAATGTTGTGGGAATCTTCAAGCCTACTTCCTGATAGCACAGAGTTCTAAAATAGGCTTGATTTCAGGACCCATGAGCTCTTGGCCTGTGCTGAAACAAAGAGTCAGATGGTAACATGACTGAGACACCCAGGCGCCCAAGAAGACAAGTATCTTTCTGTTGCCTCTTGGGAAGCAACACCTGTCCCTGTCCTAGAAAACTCCTTCAGATTCCCTCTCACCCAGGAGAGAGAGCTGAGCTGCTTAGCACAGCACACAAAGCCCTCTAGGAGTGGGTTTATCATTCCCTGTCAGCCCCCTACAGGCCCTCAGCTCAAGGCACGTGAGGCCCTCCTGCCCTATGCCCCTCTGGGCCTGTGTCTTTGGTGCTCTCATCCCAGGGTGCCCTTCCCCCTTACAAGTTGCTATCCGACCCACCTCCTATGGCTCTGTTCAAATGTGACCTCATCCAGGAGCCTGCTCTGTTCTTCCCAACTGGAAACAGTCTCTCCCTCCCAGAAAACTGTTCCCACATCACTCTGGCTGTCAGCACTTCCTCTTAGGGTGCAGAGTCATTTGCATATTTTGCCTTTGCCTTCCTGTCCATCCTGGAGGGGAATTCTTACTCATGTTCATGTCCTCCCAAGCATGCAGCCTAGGGCTTGAAATATGGGAGAGCTCACATTTGCTGATGACATCCATCAGCAAATCCTTCCTGGCAAGTCCTTCCTGGCACCCTAGGCCCTCGACGCAGGAAGCATGTATGCAAGATCTACTGTGGGCAGGTTCCTTAAACCCCAGCTTCCTCCAACCGTTCCCCTTACATCAGGCAAGATGGTGTCCTCTTCCACTTCTACTAGCCCTACTGTCTGATCTTCATGAAGCCTTCCCACTCTGCCCTATCCCCTCCTCACCACTCTGGCCTCTGATATCGCAAGGCTCCCTTATCTGCTACACCTTGGCCCTGAGTGCATCCTGCTTTGCACTGCTGTGATGGCACAGGGAATATGGCTAAGGGTTCAGACTGGCTTTGTGACCTTAAGCAGTTTACTTAACCTCTCTGTGCTTCACTTTA
>NW_022631724.1:32277-61246 GCF_010015895.1 Lontra canadensis
TTGTATCACACTGGTTGATTTACAGATATGGAACCACCCCTGCATCCAAGGAACAAATCTCCTTTGGCTGTGTTGAATAATCCTTTGAATTTACTGTTGGATCCTAGTAACTATTTTCTTGGGGAGCAGATTTCCATCCATGTTCTTCAGGGATATTGGTCTGAAATTCTCCTTTATGGCGGGGTCAGTGTCTGGTTTGGGGGTCAAGGTAATGCTGCCCTCCTGTAATGAGTTGGGAACTTTTCCTTCCATTTCTATTTTTTGGAACAGTTTCAGAATAGGTATTAATTCTTCTTTAAATATTTGCTAGAATTCCCCTGTGAAACATCAGGGCCAAGACTGGTTTGTTGGGATTTTTTTATTCCATTTCTTTGCTCATTGTGGGTCTGTTTTGGTTTTAAGTTTCTTGCTCTTTCAGGTTTGGTGGTTTTTAGATTTTTAAAAAGGCATCAATTTCTTAGAGATTGCCTAATTTCTGGGCATTTAATTGCACATAATATTGTCTTGTTTGTTCTATGTTGTTTGACAGCTCTCCTTTTTCATTTATGATGTTATTTATTTGGTTCTTTCTCTTTTCTTTTTAGGAAGTCTGCCTAGCACTTGCTTCATTCATCTTACTCATTCTTTCATAAAACCAGCTCTTCATTTCATTGATCTGTTTTCCTTTTTGTTTAATATCTGTATCATTCATTTGCATTCTAATCTTTATTATTTCTCTTCACCTGTGGGATATAAGCTTTATTTGCTGTTCTTTCTTCAAACCCTTTACGTTTAAAGTTAGGTTGTGTATTGGAGAATATAATTTGTTTCTTAAGAAAGGCTTTTATCTCACATTGAGGTCCTTTATCCATTTTGAGTTTATTTTTGTGTACGGTGTAATAGAATGGTCGAGTTTCATTCTTCTACATATAGCTGCCCAGTTTTCCCAGCACCATTTATTGAAGAGACTGTCTTTTTTTCACTGTATACTTTTTCCTGTTTTGTCAAAGATTATTTGCCCATAGAGTTGAGGGTCCATATCTGGGCTCTCTACTCTGTTCCACTGGTCTATATGTCTGTTTTTATGCCAGTACCATGCTGTCTTGGTGATCACAGCTTTGTAGTAAAGCTTGAAATCAGGTAACGTGATGCCCCCAGTTTTATATATGTTTTTCAACATCTCCTTAGAGATTCGGGGTCTCTTCTGATTTCATACAAATTTTATTTGCTCCAACTCATTGAAAAATACTGGTGGAATCCATCAGAATCCTAGAGGAGAACATAGGCAGTAACCTCTTTGATATCAGCCACAGCAACTTCTTTCAAGATATGTTTCCAAAGGCAAAGGAAACAAAAGCAAAGATAACTTTTGGGACTTAATCAACATCAAAAGCTTCTGCACAGCAAAGGAAATAGTCAAGAAAACAAAGAGGCAACCCACGGAATGGGAGAAGATATTTGCAAATGACACTACAGAAAGAGGGCTGATATCCAAGATCTATAAAGAACACCTCAAACTCAACACACATAAAACAGATAATCATGTCAACAAGTGGGCAGAAGACATTAACAGACACTTCTCCAATGAAGACATATAAATGGCTATCAGACACATGAAAAAATGTTCATCATCACTAGCCATCAGGGAGATTCAAATTAAAACCACATTGAGATATCACCTTACACCATTTAGAATGGCCAAAATTAGCAAGACAGGAAACAACGTGTGTTGGAGAGGATGTGGAGAAAGGGGAACCCTCTTACACTGTTGGTGGGAATACAAGTTGGTGCAGCCACTTTGGAAGAAAGTGTGGAGATTCCTCAAGAAATTAAAAATAGAGCTTCCCTATGACCCTGTAGTTGCATGACTGGGTATTTACCCCACAGATACAGATGTAGTGAAAAGAAGGGCCATCAGTACCCCAAGGTTTATAGCAGCAATGGCCACGGTCGCCAAACTGTGGAAAGAACCAAGATGTTCTTGTTGATCTTCTGCTTAGATGATCTGTCCATTGCTGTGATTGGGTTCTTAAAGTCCTCTTTTATTTCTGTATTCTAAACAAGGAGTCCCTTTAATTTGTAATTCATTGCTGTGTATATAGGGTGGCTCCTAAGTTAGGGGCATAAGTATTTACAATCGTTAGATCTTTTCATTGGGTACATCCTTTTTATTATGGTATAGTGTCCTTCTTCATCTCTTATAATAGCCTTCAGTTTAAAACCTACTGTGTCTAATATAGAAGGATGGCTCCCCCAGCATTCCTTACATGCCCATTAGCATAATAAATGATTCTCCATGCCTTCAATTTCAATCACAACCTGTCGCTGCCTCTGCAATGAGTCTCTCGTAAGCAATATATTGATGGGTCTTGTTTTTCTTTTAATCCGTGTTGATACCCTGTATCTTTTGATTGGAGCATTGAGTCCATTTGCACTCAGAGTGATAATGAAAGATATGAATTCAGTGCCATTGTATTACCTGTAAAGTTGCTGTTTCTGTAGATTGTTTCTGTTCCTTCATGGATTTTTGTTACCTTTGGGCTCTCTCTACACTCAGAGGATCCCCAAAAATGTCCCTTTCAGGGTTGGTTTAGTGTTCACAATCTTTAAGTTTTGTCTTGGAAAACTCTTTATCTCTCCTTCTACTTTGAATGACAGGTTCCCTGGACTAAGTATTCTTGGCTGCATAATTTACCCACTTAGCACATTGAATATATCATGCAGTCTTTCCTGATCTGCCAGATATCTGTGGACAGGTGTGCTGCCAACCTTATATATCTACCCTTACAGGGGTAAGGCTCTCTTGTCCTGAGCTGCTTTCAGGATTTTCTCTTTATTACTGCAGTTTGAAAGCTTAACTCTTATATGTCAAGTTGTTGACATACTTTTATTGATTCTGAGAGGAGTTCTCCATACCTCTTGGAGTTGAGTACATGTTTTCTTCTACTAGGTGAGAAATTCCTCAGCTCCAGTTGGTTGAAATAACCTGCTCCCTGCTCTGTCCTCATCATCTTCTGGTATCTCTATTATCTGGATAGTATTTCACTTTATGGAAGTGCTGAGTTCTCAAAATCTCCCTTCATGATCCAATAGTTTTCATTCTCTCTTTCTCAGCTTCCTTATTTTTCATTATTTTATCTTCTATATCACTGACTTCCTCTTCTGCCTTACTCACCATCCTTCTCATAGTCTTCATTTGGGACTGAATCTCTGTAATAGCATTCTTAATTTGGGTATGTCTAGATTTTTGTTCTTTTATTTCTGTTGTGAGGGACTCTTCTATGCTTTTATTAGCCTGTATAGTATCTTTTGAATCATTGTTTTAAATTCTAGTTCAGATATTTGACTTATATCCATAGTGATTCAACAACCTCCAGTTCTTTCTTTTGGGGTGAATTTCTCCAACTCATCAGTCTTTCCAGAAAAGAAAAGAAGAAAGAAAAAGTAAAATAACAATGAGAGGAATAAAATGAAATAATATAAATTTAAAAGGGAATAAAATTTTTTTTAAAAAGATGAAAAATAAGATAAGAAACCTGAAAAATAAATAAAAGACTGAAAAATAAAAATAAATAAAAATAAAAGCTACTTAGTGTTTTCCCTTAAAGTTGAAACTTTGCAGTCCTCTGTGATCTGTAAACTTGACAGGAGGGAGTTGTTTGTGATGGTGTTCTGTGGGAGGGGTCTGTTGCACTGAATCTCACGTGTACTTCAGCTGGTACAAACGCACCTCTCCTAAGCAGAGGCAGACCTCTGTGTAATCGATGCTGGATTCCAGTATGTGGCCTTGAATTACTCCCTGAAGGCTTACAGCACCAATGGGTGGGATGAATATGGCTTCACCCTGCTCTCTACCCAGGAGCTGAATGTTTGCACCACAACTCTTCAATGAGCTCTCACAGAAAAGCATTCCATCAGTCTTATCTCCTCAGTTTCTGTCATAATTCTGTGTTCACTAGGCCAGTGACAAAGCATTTTTATCTCAGGCACATCACTGAGTTCCAACTCCAATTTCTGTGGATTTCTGAGGCACAGAGTCATGCTGTACTTCCTTGGGATTGAAGGTCTTGCCATGCTTCTGGGTGTTTTTTGTTTGTTTGTTTGTTTGTTTGTTTGTTTTGTGTTGTTTTGTTTGGTTTGTTTAGGTTTGGTGGACTCTTCCCAGGAATGTGGTCACTGAACTGTGCTGTGATTCAAAGTTTAGGGCTACGTAGAGCAGAAAGCCAGCACCTAGCCTCGAGGTTTTCAGCCAGCTTTCCCCAACTGATATCTGAGGACTCTGAAGCATTCAGGCCCCAACTGTTCTTGTGAGCCCCAGGATCCTCATGCTGCCACACCTAGAATTCCACCCCACTTCACCACATGAACACCTTTAATCCAGGGACATCCCCCACAGAAGTAGACTCTTAGAAGTTTCAGTACTGTACTTCTTTGCTGATAAAACTTTGTAGTAGCCTCCTTAGCCCAGTTTCTTCCCTTCTGTTTTATCCACAGCTATATCACCCACACAACATATTTCCAACCATGCCACTCAAACTCTGAAGCTGCAGCATGCATCACAGTGGGAGCTGGAGGTAGCTCTTGAAGTGGGTCAGGATCTTATTCTGGGACTGGTGCTATAACTCCATGAAGAGAAAGTATCCACATCATGATTGACTTTTCATGTCCTTCTAAGTAAAGGAAACTTTTCCCACCATGCAATGTTGTCTGAGCCCATGAAGCAATCCCTGGGAGGTCTCTCCTGATGGCAGGTCATGGGCACAGGGATCTGAGCTTACTCATTAATCCCAGCCTACAATACAGTTGGTGGAGACTTGCAGACTATATTTATGTAGTAAAATAATGATTGAAATATGAAGAAAAGAAAACACGTTCCTTCTTTCATGAAATAATCCCCCATAATGGATGGTGTCCCATTTCCAGGCATTTCTCTGTGGATTTAGTGTGTGCTCACACACACGTGCAGCTGTGTGTGTGTGTGTGTGAGATGGTGTGGGGGGCAGGGAGAGTTTTAGTGTTGGGCTCTTGTTCTACCTGAGGTCCCCACAGTGGATAGGCCCTGTCACTGCTGTCCCCTTGGACATTCTCAGTGATAGCACTCAAAGCCCCATATATTGAACACCTGAGCCATTTCCAATTATTTGACTCTCATCATTAATGTAATAAGTACATCTGTGCCACAAATCTCTGTACTTTATGATTCCTATAAGCACCATTTGGGGAATGCACTTTAACAACACTTTTGGAGGACAGGCTGCAGGCTTTTTTATCTATGCTCTCTTTTTTAAGTGGAAGCCTTCCTGGGAAATGGAGGGACCTCGAGTCTATAGATGAGACCTGAAACCATGAGGAGGACAGGCCAGCAGTGAGTCCATCAGTAGTGGGAGTGACCATAGAGCAAGGCAGGGCTTTCCCACATACCCCTTCAAGTGTCCTCCCCCACAAACATCCCTGCCCCGTATCCTGGAACACACATCACCCAGGCCCAGTCCAGTGATACGCTCCAGCCACTCCAGCCCCTAGTGCTCCATAACTCAGATTCTAACTTGAGCAACCACGCCCTGCTCCAGGCCAGCAGAGGAGTGCAGACAAGGCCACTCCTATCAGGTTGCTCCCTGTCTATCCTGGCTCGACCACATCCTCTCAGAGAAGAACCACTAAGAACAGCGTAGGTCAGTAAGTTACAGACATGTGTTCATCCAGATGTAGTTGTAGTGGCAACAGCAAAAACCACTTGAAACCGAGTGAACAAGAGAGGCCCTTACAAACCACTTCGGCTGCTCATGGAAGCTGCAGGATGGAGAGAGCCTCTACCAAGGGTTTTGGCACTGGATATAGTTTGTCCACAGCTTTCAGGCTCCTCTAGCCATGACCCCATACCGCTGCCTGCCCCAACCTTGGTATCCCTCAAATTCACCTTGCGTGAGAGAGGAGGCTGTGCTTCTAGCTCAAGACACCATGTGAAAAGAAAGGGGAGATCCCTGTCCTCCCACAATGTTGGATAAGGTGTATCCACTTTATCTGAAGCTGCTGGAGAAGCCATGGTAGTAATCCCTGTCTTCTCTGCTACAAGATGGAGCTAACCAGGCACAGAAAGTACATCTTCAGAGAGAGGACATCTGGGGCTCTCCCTGCAGGAAGAGAGAGAAACACCAGTGAATGGGGACTCAAGTGAGAAACGAGAGCTCTGAGCACTAGGGGAAGGGCTGCCATGGGCTGGGTCACTGTCATATTGGTCAGGGGCACAGGCTCTGTGTAGGTTTGTAAGGAGTGGTCAGGCTTCATCCTACCAACAGATCCATCAAAAACCAAATTCACCTCCAGAAAATACTTTCAACTCTGGCCATCAGAAGGTTCTCGTTTCCTGGCAGGCAACGAAGCCTAAGATGCTATGTACCAATGATTATACGATAGGGTGAGACAGGAGGCAGGCATGATGGAAGTGAGGGCAGCTCATTTGCCTGCCTTGGAGGGAAAAAGCCCCTTCGCAAGGCACCCCAACATTTGTTCCAAAAACTGATGACAATTTCGGAAGCCCCAGACTGACAGTCTCCACACTGAGTATTGTCCATGTCCAGGACACAAGCTCTAGTTGAGATCCTGACCCAGGGCTGGCCTGGGTCTGAAGGATGAGGACCATTGTCATGGGATCCCAGGTGAGGGACAGGTCATCAATACTGGAGGGGATGAAGGCTTTCTGGAAATACAATTGAGTCAGGTGGCTCCAGGCTTCCCAGGTAAAAGGGACAGAAAAATGCAGAGGCCCAGAGCCCATGGCAGCAGTGGGATCACAGTGGGCTAAACTAAGCAGGTAGAGCTGGGGATGACTGAGTGTCTTTTGAGAACATGAATCATGTCAGTCAATCTCTATAACAATTCCGTGAGGAAGGTAGAAATGCTGTTCTGTTTGACGAATAAGGAAAGCAAGGCTTTAAGAAATGGCCCCTTTCCATATTCCACAGTGAGGCAGAGGCAGGATTTGAACCCAGGCCTTTCCTGCCCTTGTTTGCCCCACCTAACAAGAAGGCTGCATTCCAGATGCTTCAGACGGGATTCTTAACTCTGTGGTTACATGAATCTTTGAGAACCCTCCTCCTGCAGGACAAAGGCTGCCTGGAACTGGGAGAGTCCTCAGTGCCAAGGGCTGCCATCATCAGACAACAGACCCATGCCAAGCCCCAGTTCGAGGTGACACCACTGCCCCCTGAGTTCAGAGAGGTCTCCAGGCCTGAGGGTTTGTATGTGGAGCTTTGTACACCTCTGAGTTCTGGGTTGGGGTCGTGTGAATGGAGCAGAGAGTGCAATGTCAGAGAGAGAGCAGTTCTAGCCCCTACTCAGCCTCTTTGAAGCTGGGTGACCCCAGGAGGGGCTTTGAAGACCTCATCCCTAAACTACAGACCCCATCCCTAAATTAGAGAATGTAACGGTACATCTAAGTAAGAGGTAGCAAGAAATGACTCCTACAGTTCCTACCTGGTGCCTGGGAGCACATGGGGAGCCTGGAGGAAAGGCAGTTGTGTTGGTGACAAATTTACCCATGTATCTGTTCTTCCACTTGTTGATTCTTTAAGAAACAGATGCTAAATCTAAGGTCTGGAAGATTTCTTCTTAGACGTTCTTCTCTGAGGTTTATAGTTTTAGCTCTTAAATTTAGGTCTCTGTCCCAGTTGGGGTTCATTTTCTGTTTCATCTGAGGGAACGGTCCACCTTCATTCAGTCATTTATAATTTTATGTATCTGCATGTGAAAGAAGGGACACAGTTTAGTCACTGTAGTACCTTACATTGTCACTTGAAGGGAATTGTCAATAGATCCCAAAGAATCTTTGCAATAAATAATCCTTGAAGTAATTCCCTAAGATCGTGAAGGAAGTTCAAAAAGAAGTTAAGTTGTGTTTCTGGAGAGGTGGAGCCCTATCCTTGTTAAGAGCACACACCACTCTCAGGAGGCCACAGGAGATATTGCAGGAGAGCAGTGCTGCAGGGCTCCCTGATCTGCCTGCAAAACAAGCCATATTCAACCTTGGACATCTTCAAGGATTCCCAGACACATCAAAGACAATTTTGTAAAATTCAATCTTTTGGAGGATGTCTTCTAGGAAAACTATGAAAAAACAGGCTTCTTCCCAAGTGCACTATTTTGAGAAGTATTTCTGAGCAGCTGAGTCAGGCCCTGGGTTAAAGGACAGAAAGTAGTGAAAACGGTGGCTGTCTCCCAAGAAGCACCACTTTGTACAGTGGGAAAGTGTGGGGAATAACTGGTCTAAACCACAGCTCTGTATATCCAGTTGAAAGGAAACAGTAAATGAAAACAAGTCATATTTATGAATTCCTTTGCTTACATTAACCACAAAACAGTTTAGAAAATTTGCAAATGATATCTCAGCATACCTGTATCCTTTTTTTCCAAGTTAGATGACATGAACCTATATGCCCAGCTTACTTTTTAGGTATTAGGAGAACATGATATGATATATTGAACCCTTAATGACTCCAAAAATCCTCTTAGAACTAACAGATTAATTAAGTCAAGCTTAAGGACACAGATTCAATATACAAAAATGAGATTCATCTCTATGAGAAATTAAGAAAATAATTTTTTGAGAGAAATTAAGAAAATAATTTTTAACTGATGATCAAATCCAAAAGTATAAAATATCTAGGAATTATTTTCACCCAGAGGTGAACGACCTGTATACTGAAAACTTAAATTATTAATGAAAGAATTTGAAGATGACAGAATGGAGTCCAAAAACATCCTATGCTAATGGATCCCAAGAATATATGTAATCGAAAGGTCCACACTGCATAAAGCAAAACATTAAGTGTAAACCCCATGAATATTCAATGGTGTTTTCAGAAATAAAACCAATAATCCTACGAAGTGAATAATACCACAGAAGGCCCTGAATAGCCAAAGCCATCTGCAAAAAGAACAAAACCGGAAGCATCATACTTTTTAAATTTGAACTGAATTAAAAAGCTGGAGAAATAAAAATTGTATGGTATTAACACACAGATGAATGGAACAGAGTAAAGTCCAGGAAGAAACCCACATATGTGTAGTCAATTAATTTGCAACCAAAGTGCCAAGAATACAAAATACAGAAGCAACAGTCTCCACAGTAATTTGTGTTCGAAACACTGGGCAACATCAAGTAAAGCAATGTGACTGTATGTCATTTCAACCCCATCCAAAACAGCAAAGTCAAAATGGGCAAAGACTTCAACAAAATAGCTATACCCAAGAAATACCTAGATGAAAATTAGGCAGAATGTTATTAACACCCCAACCATTTTTTCAACAAGCTCCATGACCAAAATTTGAACTCAAGATTCTGAGATAAAAAGTCAGATGCTGTGCTGAGCCAGCCAAGAATCTATTAAAACTATGGAGCATGGAGGTGTCAGAATAGATCTATTTTTTTATCCCCCGTTAACAAAATTTTTTTGGAAGAATGTTTCTTGAGATCCTTCTTGACACTGATTTTTGGATTTGACATCAGAAGCAAAGGCTACAATGAAAAATAAACAACTGGGACTACATCAAACTAAAAGCCTTCTGCAAAGCAAAGGAAATCTCCAATCATCAACACATTGAAAAGACAACATACTGAGGAGGAGAAAATAATTGCACACTACCTAACTGATAAAGATTTCATATCCAAAATATTGAAGAACTCATACAACTTAATAACACAAAAAACAGATAACAGTTACAAAAACAGCAGAGTTCAGAATATATATTTCTCCAAAGAAAACGCACAGAGGGCCAAAAATACATAAAGAGATGTTTGCCACCACTTATCACCAGGGAAATGCAAATGAAAGGCCAAAGAGATGCCACGTGACACCTGTCAGAATGGCTAGTATCCAAAGACCAGAAATAACAAGGGTTGGGCAAAATGTGAAGTAAAAGGATCTGTGCTCTGTTGGCAGGACTGTAAATGGGTGCAGCTACTATGGAGAACAGTATCATGTTTTCTCAAAAAATTCAACATAAGGGCACCTGGCTTGCTCAGTCAGAAGAGTGAGTGACTTTTGATCCAGGGTCATGAGGTTGAGCCCACGCTGGGGGTAGAGAGTATGTAAAAAATAAGAAATTCGAAATAGAACAACCATATCCTTCAACAATTCCCCTCTTATATATTAGAATGAATCCAAGTTTTCTCTCTCTTAGATGAAGGTGTATAGTTTGATGTGCTCCACTGTTTCATTCCAGCACTCTGCTCCTTTGAAGTAGACTGTGAAGGGCCCTGGCCACCAGGCTAAGGTTTAAAGTCTCAGGTCAACTGCCCTCCAGCACTCTACTCAAACCCTGAGATGTTAACTCTCAGTCCATTCCCATTGTACCCACAGTTCTGTCTTTCTCCAATCTCTCAAGGCACAGCCCACCACCCTCTGGGAACTTGACATAACTTGTTGTTTGGCTGACCCTAGACCTGTTGGTCAGCACTGAGCCCAAAATCATCTCCTGAACATCCTCCTACAAACATAGCTGAGTCACAGAAACTTATTAACTACTTAGCAGAATGCTCAGAAGGGTTTCACAATGAAAGGCCTCCAACCCGTATATTGGCTCATCAGGGAGAATCCCCTAGCCATTGTGGGCCAACTGCATCCAATGTGCCATCAGGTGTTCTGTGCAAATTCCTTCCACTCTTGTCCCTCAACCAGCCTAGACTCTCACCAGGCAGTGACAACAGGTTAAGTCACATGCCCATGATCACCAACATCTTACTGGGTTTAAGCCCTCTGCTACTCATCCAGATGTTTCCGTCCCAGCTCAGCAGTATCTGGAAGTGAACCCCCCCAAAAAAAAGACATTCCCTCCCTGTAAGTAGACTCAGTTATGGGGCTCCATGCCCAGCTTGCTGGGCCCTGAGGTAGGAGTCAGCACTTAGTTCAGATTTAGATCACTAGCCACCTGATACCCCTGGAACACCCACTTTCTACAACTCTGTATTGGATTTCTCTCAAATAGAGACTTCTATTTTGTCTGTCAATAGCTATGTTTCTGTGTGAAGCATGGAGTGGTGTGAATACTTGTTCTTCCATGAAGTATCAGGAACCTCTGACTCAGATACAAATTCATTTCCTGTCCACTCTGCAGATCTGCCAAAGCATGGCTCCACCTCAGCCTATTTCCCTATTACCCACAGCAAGCTTCAGTGCTCTGTTTTCTTATCCAGGTCTGATGTCCTTTTTCAGATCTGACCCTGAGGCTTACCATGGTCAATTAACTTGTCTGAAGTCATGTGGGTAGTAAATAGTAGAACACAAATTCCAACCCAAATCTCTTCAAGGAGCTCAGAGGCCTTCCCTCTAATGCAGGCCTTTCTCAAGCACCTCAAGGCCCTGTGTGAAGTATAATGAGAGGTTTGGGCTGACTCTTCCAAATGTAGCCCTGGTCAGTGGCAAGGAAAGATCCTAAGAAGAAAGATGGATGTCATGGTGCAGAGCAGGTCTGCAGGGCCAGTGAGACTGCAGCTGGGGGACAGGCTGAGTGTGCCACTGCAGTGGGTTTCACCAACCTGCCATCAGTAGCTCCCCATGGGCTGCTGGATCACATCCCCAGACAAGTGATGGTGAGCAGAGCAGGTGAGAAGAAAATGTAGAGTCATTGAGGAAACCTGTTCCTATTTTAGTATATGAGCTGCTGAAGTGAGCACGGTCTTTGAGGAAACCTGGAAGAACTAAAGGCAATCCTGAAGTGGCCTGTAGTTGGGAGAAGAGGGTAGGGCGACAAGAGGATGGGCTTGAATAAGTCTTGTCAACTCTTCTGCTCTTTTCCCATCCCATACTCTGTGACAAATGCTGCCTAATATTTTTCAGGTGCCAGTATGCTGCAGGGTGGCCATGTCAACTAGTGTGTAGGTCCAGATAGGCACCTTTAGTACATGGCCCCTGTGCCGCCTCTCCTACCCCCTCCCCCTTGCAAGGTGAGTACTACCTGAAGAGACTTGGTCTTTCATCTGTAATTTCTTCCAAGGGCTTTAAAGTTGACTCCTTTTTCATAGGAGATGCATAGCAGGTGGCAGTATGGAGGAGAGGTTAAGAGTGTCTTGTGGTTCCTGGGGCCCTCCGCTCTGGGCTCAACCTCCCTTCTCTCTGAACTCATCAGGACTTCTTTCCTTCTCCAGTGCACAGTGCCAGTGACAGAGTAGCTGCTAACCCATGGAGAATATAAGCACACATGCAAGAATTATTATACACCTGTGAAGTATGATGGCCACATAAGAAATGCAACAGAATGAACGTTACATATCATTGGAAATAGAATTATTGGAAGAGACAGACTCCAGAAAATTAATAAACACAATAAATCTATCCTTCCGGATATAGGAAAATATCATTAGCAATAAGACCGAAGAAAACCAGAGCAAAGAGTCAAGTCAAGGGAGTTGAGGGAAATTGGAAGGGGAGGTGAACCATGAGAGACTATGGACTCTGAAAAACAATCTGAGGGTTTTGAAGGGGCAGGGGTGGGAGGTTGGGGGAGCCAGGGGGTGGGTATTCAGGAGGGCACGTATTGCGTGGAGCACTGGGTGTGGAGCAAAAACAATGAATTCTGTTACACTGAAAAGAAATTTTAAAAAATATTGCATATGAAAAATAGAATGGATGAATTAGATTGCACAATAGATTGGGTATATAATAGGATAAACAGATCAAGGAGGTGTGCAATTGGTACTTTCTGTGGACATAACAGAAGTATGGACTTTGGAGCAGGCAAACTTATAGTAGGATCACTTGTGCAATTTCTTTACCAGAGAACTAATGACCAAGATATGGTTGGGGTATATGGAAAAGTGGAAGCTGGGGCAGGATCCTGGCATGAACAGCAGCAACAGAGCTTTTGTCATGCCCCCCATGCCCTTTATACCCCCTTCCTCACTGTCCCCATCACCCCCACCACTGCTAGCCCTAATGGACAGGGGAGGGATAATGAGAAGTAGAAGCCAGCAGCTGAGGGATACAACTGACTGAAGAAGCCTCACAAATAGGGTTTTCATGGAAATAAACAACGAGACCACTCTTTTCCCCTCCTCAGATCTTCAGGTGAGGCTCCCCACTGGTTGAGCCCACACAGCCAGAGAGCAAAGCAGCCTATCAGGCCTTTCTATTTCTCACTTCCCCATCACAGAAGGAGCGGATGGGTGGAGAGTGTTCCTGGAGGGACAGACAGGAGGTAACTGCTATGGGAGGGTGTTGAGATTACTGGATTCCACTCTGATGCTTAAAGAAAAATAAATTAAAGGTATTCATTAAAAAATCTTCGTGAGGCACCTGGCTGACTCAGTCAGTGGAGTATACAACTCTTTACCCTGGGGTTGTGAGTTTGAGAAGCACATTAGGCGTAGAGATTAAGAAAAAAAAATCTTATATAGAAGGGCAAACCTAAAAGCCAACTCTCAGTTATACAGAACAAACAAAATTATAGAGAACAAGCACACCATTATAGATGGTAACCAGCGGAGAGGTGGGTCATGGATTCAATAGATGATGGGGATTAAAGAGGGCATTTGTTTGATAATCACAGGGTGCTGTATTGAAGTGTTGAATATATTGTATACCTGAAACTAATATTATACTGCATTTTCAGTTACCAGAATTTCAATAAACACACACAAGACAAAAAAAAAAAAAAGGCAACATAAAGGTATCAAGGAGGATGAAAGAGAGCATTGATCTAGAAGGCCAAATTCTGTGAGAAACCCTGCACTTGAAGTAAAATCAGAATATCTGATTCCCAAAGTTGTTTTTGCTGCAAGGATATTCTTAGAGCTCATAACTGGGCTTCAACAGATATTGCAAAGGCCACAGAAAGGTGGCTGTATTAGTGAGGGTTCTCCAGAGAACCAGCTGGATGTCTGCATGGAAATATATGGGATCTATATCTATGTCTATATCTATCTATCTATCTATATCTATATCTATATCTATATCTATATCTATATCTATACAGAGAGAGAGAGAGAGAAAGAGTTTTATTTTAAGGAATTGGCTCATGATTATGGAGAGTAGCAATCCAAAATCTACAGGGTGGGCTGGCAGGCTCATACCCTGGAAGAGCTAATATGGCAATTCCAGGCTATGTTAATCAGATTTCTCATTTTCTGTATTTTATGGTGACTAGACATCTTACTGGAGGTAAGGAGAGGGTAAGGAGGCAAAAAGAAGCTGTTCTATTCATGGAGATAATAATCAGCTGTTGACATACCTTTATATGCAAACCAACCAATCCCAAGGCCATACCCTCAACACTTCCTTTATCTCACTCCCACACACCAAACGAATAGTCCTTTCATTCTAATTCACTGCAAAGATAGGTGTCTGTGGACTCTGAGAAACAATCTAAGGGTTTTGAAGGGGCCGGGGGTGGGAGGTTGGGGGAAGCAGGTCGTGGATATTTGAGAGGGCACAGATTGTATGGAGCACTGGGTGTGGTGCAAAACCAATGAATACTGTTATGCTGGAAAGAAATTAAAAAAAGAAAGAAAGATTGGTGTCAGACAACTGAAAACCACCCTTATAGCCTAGAGCTGGTGCAATTATTCAAACTGGCCAGTCGTAGACTGTTTCTCCTGTTCTGCCTTGCTTTGGGCTATTCTTTGACTTGACTCCTACTTCTGTCCCCTGACAAAGTTGGTGTTTCATCACTTGTGTGAAATGTCATGCCCCCCTCTTCTGGGGAAATGCAAATAACGAAAGTACCTCAATGCCATTTGTGTCTTTGTGTCATCACACAGTCACCTCCATAAGTTAAAATGTCACAGGCTTTTTTTAAGATTTTATTTATTTATTTATTTGACGGAGAGAGAAATCACAAGTGGGGGGAGAGGCAGGCAGAGAGAGGGGGAAGCAGGCTCCCTGGCGAGCAGAGAGCCCGATGTGGGGCTCCATCCCAGGACCCTGAGTTCATGACCTGAGCTGAAGGCAGAGTCTTAACCCACTGAGCAAGCCAGACGTCTGCCCCAAAATCCTACAGGTATTTTAACTAATAACAAATGTTATTAGTCTGGAGACCTAGGAAGAGAAAATATTGCAGTTCAAGTTTGGAGTGGTCTGCTGGCATAATAACCTTCTTCCTCTGGGACACTTAGTCTTTTGTTCTAGTTAGGCCTTTGATTGATAAGGTGAGGCCCAATCACATTAGGGAAAGACTTATGCTTTACTCAAAATCCACTGTTTCAAGTATTAATCACATCCAGAAAACATTCTCTCACAGAAATATCTGGAATAATGCTGGACAAAATGTCTGGACACTGTGAGGCAAACCAAGCGATATGTAAAAGTAACCATCACAAGAATTTTACGGGAAATCTGCACATATTACTTTAGGACCCCAAGGAGCCTGACAAGGTAAGACACACTGTTTTCCTCAAACTCAGGAGCCTGCAGGGAAGGAGTGGAAAGGAGAAAGTGAAGGAACAGGTCGATGCAGTTTGACTAGCTAGAGGTCTGTCAACCAACAACAAGTTATGAATGTGGTTCGAGGTGGTCTGTGACTGGTAGGGCTCCAGCCTCCTGGCAGACATAAATACTGAGCTGCTCTAAAGGAGGGTACAGTCATTCTTGGTATAAGGAAATCATTGTAGTAGTTTTGCTAAGAATAAAAACCAGCATATGGTCCAACAGAACCAACCATGAAAGGAAACAAAACTTATGAAATAAGAAGTAGAAGATATAAGAGAAAGCAGAAATGGACAAGAATTTCAGATATAATCAGGGTCATTGAAAAGCCACAACCTTCTTTTAATCTGTAAGTGTTAAGCATGAGTCTTTAGAGAATAAGCATACGTCTTCAACAGCTTCTAGTTATGGTGCCATTAGACTTGCCCAATTCAAGGCTGCCAAAACCAATATGTAAAAAAATGCAGTACAAGGTTACCAAAACCCAATCTGTAAAAAAATGCAGTACTTGCAAAGCTCAATAAAGTGAAGTGCAATAAAATGAGGTATGCCTATATGCCATTTCCTAAATGTAGTCTGCTCATAGTATCCTCCTTCCAAAGAGTACACGATAGAAGGTGGAGTGGTAGAAGTGTATATAGAAGGTGATAGAAGGTGTAAACTTAAAGAAATCTTACAAAGAGTACCTCGGCCAAGTCATCAAGGTTAAAATTGATAGACATATCATGCTGATAGAATGTATCCTTCGTATGACTTGATGAAAATAGCACTTCACCTGAGTGGTCTTCATTCCCAAAACCCATATCCTCAGAGAAAAGTCAGATAAATCACAGTAGAGGGGCATTTTACAAAATTCCTGACCAGTATTCCTCAAAACTGTCAAGACCATCAAAAGGAAAGTCTAAGAAACCGCCACAGAAAGAGACACTTAAACAGACAACTTAATGTACATAATGTGGTGCCTGGATGACATCCCAGAATAGAAAAAAGACATGAAGGGAAAACTGAAGAAATCCAAATCAAGTATGGACTTTGGCTAACAATATATCAATCTTGGTTCATAATTGTGACACATATGCCATAATAATGTTAGAATTTCATATCAGAGAAACTGAGAATGTCAGAATTTAATATCAGAGAAATCTTTGTAATTTTTTCAGAAACCCAAAACTATTCTAAACTTTGAAATATATTTATAAAGTTGCTAACCTGATTTGAAAATTTAAATGGAAATGAAACCAGAAGAGCCAAAACAATTTGAAAAAGTAGAACAAAATTGAAGGACTTAACCTCCTTGAATTCGAAACTTCCTTTAAATCTACATTAGTTAAACCAGGTAGTATTGACATAAAGACAGACATAGAGATCAATGGTACAGAGCTGATTTTTGGTAAAGTTGGGAATGCATTATAGGAGAGTCTTTTCAGCAGTTAGTGATAGAAAAGTTGGATATCAATTTATCAATATGCAAAAACAAAGAAAAAATAACACCATACGAACATACAAAGTAAATTACCTTGAAATGGACCATAGATCTAAATTTAAGAGGTAAAGCTATACAAGTATTGGAAGAATATATTAGAAGTCATTTTTATAATCTTAGGTTAGGGACAGAGATGGATATAGGGAAGTTCAGGACTAAGAGATATTTTGTGTTTAATAGTTCTTTGTTAATTGAAAGTAGAAACACTCCACTCACCACTGGTCCTATTCAGAATATGTTACGAGAGATCCAGCATGAGTACCAGCAGATTGGATTGGATGCTAATCTTTGATCCTAGCAGAATATCATTCTAGCCACCATCTCAAACAATGGCTCATATGTCTATTCCGGTGTTCATAATTCTGGAAGGAGTATAAATTTCCATACCCTTTCAGCCACTACTTGAGTAAAGAGCAGGAGGTTGAGAAAAGGAAGAGAACCATATAGCTGACCAGTCTTCAAATGTTGACTGAAACCAAAAGCAAGGGTTTGGGAGAGAATATGAGGGTTAGGGCAGAGGCAAAAGACATTAAAACACCTCATTTATTCTGCCAAAGTGTTAATTAACTTCATAAAATATAACTTGTGTTTTTAGACATTTCATTCTTTCATTCATCCATATGCCAATGCTCTGCATAAACAGGAGGGGCAATATAAAAATGAGCAAATACAATTAAAGAAAAGTGCAAGAAATGTTCTTAAATCAGATTCTGATTCTGTCCCTTGAAGTGACAATGTTTATCTCTTTGCTGGCATCCTTCAGCTTTTAGATCTTCTGCCATCTCCTGAACATTATTCAGAATCTTTTTTTTTTTCTTACTGTATAGTGAATTTCAAACACTGGTACACCTATGGTAGCCAAACTTCATTGTGGAGTTGGTTAATGAAATGTTGGTGGTACATTCTGACCACAACTTTAAGTGGGCTCTTCTGCCCAGTGTTGTCTCAGATAAGCCTGATGTTATACTGTGATTATTCCAGTTCCCCTCCTCTAAGGTTGCCAGTCCTCTGGCTGGGGACTGGTGTAGTGTGATTAATTGACATGACTTATGGTGTATTTACTTTCTAGGAAATCCCAGTGGTGTCGATTAGAAGGCAGATGCCAGTTTTCTCTTCTATTTCTATCCTATCTCTCTTCTCATCTTCATTTATCTTCTTCTCAGCACTTACGTTTAACAGACGTTATCAATGTTAGCAACAGAGTGGACTCTTGGAGAGGTTAATGGATTTGGTGGTAGAGTAACTTTAATTTTGTACACTCAGTGAAAGCATCTATTCCTTTCTTTTTTATTTAGTGAGATTTTAAAAATAATGGTGGTTCGATTTAAAGAAAAAAAGATGCTTTTTTGTTGTTGTTAAGAAACAGGTGAGTAATAAAGAGGTGAAATGAAGCAAATAGTTTTATTTTTTGTAATCTCATTCTTTGATATGTATAAATTACTCTTAGTGGAGAGAAAGATTGTGAAGTCTGTCACATCTTATTCTTCTATGCCTCATCTTGTCTTTGCTTTGTAGCTTCATCCTATGCTTGGTAGCTTCAATCTATCAATCTTCAGTATCCAAATAGCTAAATAACCAAAGTTTCTGTCATGTATAAGTTCTGGATATTATATTTCAAATGAGTTTTTTTTTGTTTTGTTTTTAATAGGAGCTTAGTTTGAAATATACTAAGTGTGACTTAGTTGGAAAAAATATAGTAATTTGAACTTTTTTTTTGAAAAGTGAATAGTTACTCTTGTTGGTCAATGGCAAATCTACTTTATCCAAATTCTTACTGTACAAAGCTCTCTTTAATATTCTAGAAAGAAAATAACTGAGAAAGTAATAGATGGATGCCTTAGTGGAGAGCCCTTGATATCAGGGCCACTCCTAATGGGAGCGTTTATTTTTTATTATTAACATATCTTGTATTACTTGTTTTAGGGGTACAGATATGTGATTCATCAGTCTTACATAACACACAGCGCTCACCGCAATACATATCCTCCCCAACGTCCATCACCCAGCCATCCTTTCCCCTCCTTCCCATCCAACAATCCTCAGTTTGTTTCCTGAGATTAGGAGTCTCTTATGGTTTGTCTTCCTCTCTTGTTTCATCTTGTGTCATTTTTTTTCTCTCTTCCCCTCTGGTCCCCTGCCTTTTTTCTTAAATTCCCCTTATCAGTGAGATCATATGATAATTGTCTTTCTATGATGGACTCATTTTGCTTAGCATAATGCCCTCTCATTTCACCCACGTCATTGCAAATGGCAAGACTTCATTTTTTTTGATGGGTGGGTAGTATTCCATTGCATATACATGCCACATCTTCTTTATCCATTCATTTGTCAATGGACATCTGGGCTCTCTCCATAGTTTAGCTATTGTGGACATTGCTGTTAGAAATAGAAATAAAAGGCATCTGAATCAGCAAAGAAGAAGTCAAATCCTCACTCTTTGCAGATGATAGGATACTTCATGTGAAAAACCCAAAAGGCTCTATCCCAAAACTGTTAGAACTCATACAGGAATTCAGTAAAGTGTCAGGATTAAAGAAAAATTAATGCATAGAAATCAATTGCATTTCTATACACCAACAATGAGACAGAAGAAAGAGAAATTAAGGTGTGGCTCCCATTTTCAATTGCATCCAAAAGCATAAGACCCCTGAAATAAATTTAACCAAAGAGACAATGGATCTGTACTCAGAAAACTACAGAACACTCATGAAAGAAATTGATGAAGACACAAAGAAATGGTAAAACATCCCAAACTCATGGA
Organism: Lontra canadensis; assembly: GCF_010015895.1. Taxonomy (NCBI): domain Eukaryota; kingdom Metazoa; phylum Chordata; class Mammalia; order Carnivora; family Mustelidae; genus Lontra; species Lontra canadensis. The sequence goes on from NW_022631724.1 coordinate 51,917, forward strand.
TTGGAAGAACAAATATTGTTAAGATGTCCATGCTACCTAGAGCTATCTACACAGTCAGTGCAGTCCCTATCAAAATACCATCAACTTTTTCAAAGAACTGGAATAAGTAATCCTAAAATATGCACAGAACCAGAAAAGACCTCAAATAGCCGAAGGTGTGTTGAAAAAGAAAATCAAAGCTGGTGGCATCATGGAATTCAAGCTGTATTACAATGCTATAATAATCAAGACAGTATGGTACCGGCACAAAAGCAGACACATATGTCAATGGTACAAAATACAGAGCTCAGAAATGGACCCTTGGCTTTATGGTCAAGTAATCTTTGAAAAATAATGAAAGAATATCCAATGGAAAAAAGACAGTTTCTTCAACAAATGGTGTTGGGGAAATCAAACAACCACATGTAGAAGAATGAAACTGGAGCATTTCCTTACACCACACACAAAAATAGACTCAAAATGGATGAAAGACCTCAATGTGAGACAGGATTTCATCAAAATCCTTGAGGTGAACCCAGGCAGCAACCTCTTCGAACTTCGCCCCAACAACTTCTTGTTAGATGCATCGCCACAGGCCAGGGAAACAAAAGCAAAAATGAAGTATTGGAACGTCATCAAGATAAGAAGGATTTGCACAACAAAGGAAGTACACAGACAAGACAATGGACAGAAATAGAGAAGATATTTGGTAATGACATATCAGATAAATGTCTAGTAGCAAAATCCTTAAAGAACTTATCAAACTCAAAACCCAAGGAACAAATAACCCACTCAAGAATGGGCAGAAGAAATGAACAGATACTTCCACAAAGAAGCCATCCAAATGACTAATATACACATAGAAAATTGCACAATATCACTGGGCATCAGGGAAATACAAATCAAAACCACAGGGAGATACCACCTCATACCAGTCAGAATGGCTGAAATTAAGTCAGAAAATAACAGATATTGTTGAGGATGCAGAAAAAGGGGTACCCTCCCACACTATCGGTGGGAATTCAAGCTAGTGCAGCCACCCTGGGAGACAGTTTGGAGGTTCCTCAAAAAGTTGAAAATAGAGCTACCCTACAGCCCAGCAATTGCACTCCTGGGTATTTATTGCAAAGATACAAATGTAGTGATCCAAAGGGGCATGTATACCCAATGTTTATAGCAGCAATGTCCACAACAACCAAACTATGAAAGGAGCTAAATGTCCATCAGCAGATGAATGGATAAAGAAAATGTGGTCCGTATATACAATGGAATATTATGCAGCCATCAAAGCCTCCAAATTTTGCCATTTGCAATGACATGTATGGAACTAAAGGGAGATGGGGGAAATTAGAAGGGGAGGTGAACAATGAGAGACTATGGACTCTGAAAAACAATCTTAAGGGTTTGAAGAAGTGGGGGGGTGGGAGGTTGGGGAACCAGGTGGTGGGTATTAGAGAGGGCACGGATTGCATGGAACACTGGGTGTGGTACAAAAACAATGAATACTGCTATGCTGAAAATAAATTTAAAAAATGATTTAAAAAGTGTATTATGCTAAATGAAGTAAGTCAATCAGAAATAGACAACTATCATATGATCACACTGAAATGAAGAATTTGAGAAAAAAACATAGAGGATCATATAGGAAGGGAGGGAAAAATGAAACAAGACAAAACTAGAGAGGAAGACAAACCACAGGACAATCTTAAGCTCAGGAAACAAACTGAGGGTTGCTGGAGTGTAGGGGGGTGAGAGGGGTGCTGTTGCAGGGTGATGGCTATTGGGAAGGGTATATGCTATGGTGAGCTCTGGAATTGTGTAAGACTGATGAATCACAGACCTATACCCTACAACAAATAATAGATTATATGTGAATATAAAAAAAAGAATGTAATCAAATATCATGATCTTTGGGGGAAAAGGCACGAACATCACCACACTACTAAGATAATTCTTTTGGGAAAAAGGAAAAGATGTACTTAAATTCAATCATAAAAGACAATGGTGGGATATTAAGACACTGGAACCTCAAAATATCTTTAATTAATTTTCTATTTTCAAGTTGTTTCTATTTTTCATTTTTAAAAAATGATTTTATTTATTATTTGTTTATTTACTTATTTATGTGAGAAGAGTGCACATGGACAAGGGAAGGAGAAGTGGGAGAGGGAGGAAAAGACTCCCTGCTGTGCTCAAAGCCTGACATGGAGCTCAATCCCAGGACCCCAAGATCATGATCTGAGCTGAAATTTAGAGTCTGTAGCTCAATTCACTGAGCCACCCAGGCACCCCTTCATTTTTTACTGGAAATGTAAACTAAAATCAAACTTATTTTAAAGTTTAAGATACTTTCGTATCGAGTATGGAGTCAAGATGGCGGAGAAGTAGCAGGCTGAGACGACATCAGGTAGCAGGAGATCAGCTAAATAGCTTACCTAAACATTGCAAACATCTACAAATCCAATGGGAAATCAAAGAAAAGAGCGACAATTCTAGAAAAAGAAAATCAACCACTTTCTGAAAGGTAGGACCTGGGGAGAAGTGAGTCCGAGTGACGGGAAGATAGACTGTGGGGGGAGGGGCTAACTCCTGGCAAGCAGCAGAGCAATGGAGCACAACATCAGTACTTTGAAAAGTCTGCTCCACCGAGGGACATAGCTCCAGAGGCTAAACTGGGGTGAAGCCCACGTGGGGTCAGTGTAACCCCAGGTCCCATGGGCTCACAGAAGGACCGGGGTGTCTGAGTGTCTCAGAGCTCACAGGTATTAGAGCAGGGAAGCCAGCTACAGCGACAAGGACGAAGAGTGAGCTCTCAGCTCGGGGTTACCTTTAACTGGTAGCAAGCTGGGTGAGCTCAGAGCATGGCCAGAGGCCACGGAGAAGGAAGCGACTGAACACTTTCCTCCAGGTGCAAGTGACTGGGCACTTTTCTCCAGGCGTGGGCAACCGGGCTCTTTCCTCCAAACGGGACCAGAGGCCAGGGAAACGGGAGCAATTGGGTGCTTTTCTCTAAGGGCGCACTGAGGTGTGGGACCCCGAGCTCTCGGCTCCTCCAGGCCAGAGATCAGGAGGCCACCATTAACATTCCCATCCTCTGGAACCCTACGGAAAGGGTTCAGGCAACAAAAGCTCCCAAGAGCAAACCCGAGCTGATTACTTAGCCTGGCTCCTGATAAGTGCGGGGCAATTTTACCTCAGGCAAGGACACTTGAGAATCACAACAACAGGCTCCTCTGCCAGATCAACAAGAAACCCAGCCAAGACAGACCAGCTTCATGTACCAAGGAGAACAGCGGAATTCCAGAGGAAGAGAAAACAAAGTAAGGAATTCGTGGCTTTCTCCCCATGATTCTTTAGTCTTGCAGTTAATTTTTTTTCTTTTTTCTGCTGCTAATTTTTTTTTAACTTTTACCCTTTCCTCTTTTAACTTATTTTCTTTTTTAACTAGTTTATCTTAACAATACCTTACCAAATAATAATAATAATAATAATAATCCTTTTTTGAACCTTCATTATTATAGTCATATTTTATCCTCCATTGTATCTAACTATATTTTTTGTATATATATATATATTTTTTCTTTTTTAAAACATTTTTTCCTAATCTGTTTTCTTTTCTTATTTTTTTTTCTTTTTCTTGTTTATCCCCTTTCTCTATCCCACGACTTGGGGTCTCTTCTGATTTGGTTAAAGCACATTTCCCGGGAGTATTTGCCACCCTTTTAACATTTTATTTGCTCCTTTATATATTCTTATCTGGACAAAATGACAAGGCGGAAAAACACCACAAAAAGAAGAACAAGAAGCAGTACCAAAGGCTAGGGACCTAATCAATATGAGCATTCGTAATATGAGAGATCTAGAGTTCAGAATGACAATTCTCAAGGTTCTAGCCGGGCTCAAAAAAGGCATGGGAGATATTAGAGAAAACCTCTCCAGAGAGATAAAAGCTCTTTCTGGAGAAATAAAGGAATCTAACCAAATTGAAATCAAAAAAGCTATTAATGAGGTGCAATCAAAAATGGAAGCTCTTACTGCTCGGATAAATGAGGCAGAAGAAAGAATTAGTGACATAGAAGACCAAATGACAGAGAATAGAGAAGCTGAGCAAAAGAGAGACAAACAAATACTGGACCATGAGGAGAGAATTCGAGAGATAAGGGACACCATAAGACAACACAACATTAGAATAATTGGATACCAGAAGATGAAGAAAGAGAGAGGGGAGCAGAAGGTATATTGGAGAGAATTATTGTAGATAATTTCCCTAATATGGCAAAGGGAACAAACATCAAAATCCAGGAGATGCAAAGAATGCCCCTCAAAATCAATAAAAATAGGTCCACACCCTGTCACCTGGTAGTAAAATTTACAAGTCTTAGCGACAAAGAGAAAATCCTGAAAGCAGCCCAGGAAAAGAAGCCTGTAACATACAAGGGTAAAAACATTAGATTGGCAGTAGACTTATCCAAAGAGACCTGGCAGGCCAGAAAGAACTGGCATTATGTATTCAGAGTATGAAACAAGAAAAACATGCAGCCAAGAATACTATATCCAGATAGGTTATCATTGAAAATAGAAGAAGAGATAAAAAGCTTCCAGGACAAACAAAAACTGAAAGAATTTGCAAACACCAAACCAGCTCTACAGGAAATATTGAAAAGGGTCCTCTAAGCAAAGAGGCACTCTAAAAGTAGATCAGAAAGGAACAGAGACAATATACAGTAACTGTCACCTTACAGTCAATACAATGACATTAAATTCATATCTCTCAATATTACCCTGAATGTTAATGGGCTAAATGGCCCAATCAAAAGACACAGGGTATCAGATTGGATTAAAAAAACAAAACCCATCCATATGCTGCCCACAAGAAACTCATTTTAGACCCGAAGACACCCCCAGATTTAAAGTGAGGTGGTGGAAACAATGTACGATGCTAATGGACTTCAGAAGAAAGCTGGGGTGGCAATCCTTATATCAGATTAATTAGATTTTAAGCCAAAGACTATAATGAGACATGAGGAAGAACACTATATCATACTCAAAGAGTCTGTCCAACAAGAAGACCTAACAATTTTAAATGTCTATGCCCCTAACATGGGAGATGCCAACTATATAAACCAATTAATATCAAAATCAAAGAAACACATTGACAATAATAGAATAATAGTAGGGGACTTTAATACTTCCCTCACTGAAATGGACAGGTCATCGAAGCAAAAGATCAACAGGGAAATAAAGGCCTTGAATAACACACTGGACCAGATGGACATCAAAGGTATATTCAGAACATTCCATCCCAAAGCAACAGAATACACATTCTTCTCCAATGCACATGGAACATTCTCTAGAATAGCTCACATCCTGGGTCATAAATCAGGTCTCAACCAGTATCAAAAGATTGGGATCATTCCCTGCATATTTTCAGACCACAATGCTCTGAAGCTAGAACTCAATCACAAGAGGAAAGACGGAAAGAACCAAAATACATGGATACTAAACACCATCCTTCTAAAGAATGAATGGGTCAACCAGGAAATTAAAGAAGAATTGAAAAAATTCATGGAAACAAATGATAATGAAAACACAATGGTTCAAAATGTGTGGGACACAACAAAGGCAGTCCTGAGAGGAAAATATATAGCGGTACAAACTTTTCTCAAGAAACAAGAAAGGTCTCAAATACACAACCTCACCCTACACCTAAAGGAGCTGGAGAAAGAACAACAAAGAACGCCTAACCCCAGCAGGAGAAGAGAAATCATAAAGATCCGAACAGAAATCAATGACATAGAAACCAGAAAAACAGTAGAAAAAAATCAATGAAACTAGGAGCTGGTTCTTCAAAAGAATTAATAAGATTGATAAACCCTTGGCCAACCTTATCAAAGAGAGAAGAGAAAGGACCCAAATAAATAAAATCATGAATGAAAGAGGAGACATCACAACTAACACCAAAGAAATACAAACAATTATAAGAACATACTATGAGCAACTCTACGCCAACAAATTCAACATTCTGGAAGAAATGGATACATTTCTAGAAACATATAAACTACCACAACTGAACCAGGAAGAAATAGAAAACCTGAACAGACCCATGACCAGTAAGGAGATTGAAACATTCATCAAAAAACTCCAAACAAACAAAAGCCCAGGCCAGACGACTTCCCAGGGAAATTATACCAAACATTGAAAGAAGAATTAATTCCTATTCTCCTGAAACTGTTCCAAAAAAATAGAAATGGAAGCAAAACTTCCAAACTCATTTTATGAGACCAGCATCACCTTGATCACAAAACCAGACAAGGATCCCTCCAAAAAAAGAGTACTATAGACCAATATCCTTGATGAACACAGTTGTGAAAATTCTCACCAAAATATTAGACAATAGGATCCAACAGTACATTAAAAGGATTATTCACCACAACCAAGTGAGATTTATTCCAGGGCTGCAAGCTTGGTTCAACATCCACAAATCAATCAATGTGATACAATACAATAATAAAAGAGAGAACAAGAACCATATGATACTCTCAATAGATGCTGAAAAAGCATTTGACAAAGTGCAGCATCCCTTCCTGATCAAAACTCTTCAAAGTATAGGGATAGAGGGTACAGAACTTAATATCATCAAAGCAGTTTATGAAAAACACCCTGCAAATATCATTCTCTATGGAGAAAAACTGAAAGCTTTTCTGCTAAGGTCAGGAACACGGCAGGGATGTCCATTATCACCACTGCTATTCAACATAGTACTTCTAGTACTTCTACTACTTCATAGTACTTCTAGTCCTAGTCTCAGCAATCAGACAACAAAAAGAAATTAAAGGCATCCAAATCAGCAAAGAAGAAGTCAAACTATCACTCTTTGCAGATGATATGATAATATATGTGGAAAACCCAAAAGCCTCCACTCCAAAGCTGCTAGAACTGGTACAGGAATTCAGTAAAGTGTCAGGATATAAAGTCAATGCACAGAAATCAGTTGCATTTCTTTACACCAACAACAAGACAGAAGAAAGAGAAATTAAGGAGTCAATCCCATTTACTATTGCTCCCCAAACCGTAAGATACCTAGGAATAAACCTAACCAAAGAGGCAAAGAATCTATATTCAGAAAACTATAAAGTACTCATGAAAGAAATTGAGGAAGACACAAAGAAATGGAAAAATGTTCTATGCTCCTGCATTGGAAGAATAAATATTGTGAAAATGTCTTATTGAGACATAAATATTGGGAACATGTCTATTCTACCTAAAGCAATCTACTCATTTAATGCAATCCCTACCAAAATCCCATCCATTTTTTTTTAAAAAGAAATGGAACAAATAATCCTAAAATTTATATGTAACCAGAAAAGACCTCGAATAGCCAAAGGAATATTGAAAAAGAAAGCCAAAGTTGGTGGCATCACAATTCCAGACTTCAAGCCCTATTACAAAGCTGTCATCATCAAGACAGTATGGTATTGGCACAAAAATAGACACATAGATCAATGGAACCGAATAAAGAGCCCAGAAATAGACCCTCAACTCTATGGTCAACTAATCTTCAACAAAGCAGCAAAGAATGTCTAATGAAAAAAAAGCCTCTTCAAGAAATGGTGCTGGGAAAATTGGACAGGTTCATGCAAAACAATGGAATTGGACCACTTCCTTACACCACACATGAAAATAGACTCAAAATGGATGAAAGACCTCAATGTGAGAAAGGAATCTATCAAAATCCTTGAGGAGATCACAGGCAGCAACCTCTTTGACCTCACCCGCAGCAACTTCTTCCTAGGAACATCGCCAAAGGCAAGGAAAACAAGGGCAAAAATGAACTATTGGGATTTCATCAAGATCAAAAGCTTTGGTATAGCAAAGGATACAGTTAACAAAACCAAAATACAACTGACAGATTGGGAGAAGATATTTGCAAACGACATATCAGATAAAGGGCTAGGGTCCAAAATCTATAAAGACCTTAGCAAACTCAACACCAAAAGAACAAATAATCCAATCAAAAACGTGGGCAGAGGACATGAACAGACATTTCTGCAAAGAAGACATCCAGATGGCCAACAGAAACATGAAAAAGTGCTCCACGTCTCTTGGCATCAGGGAAATACAAATCAAAACCACAATGAGATACCACCTCACACCATCAGAGTGGCTAAAATTAACAAGTCAGAAAATGACAGATGCTGGCGAGGATGTGGAGAAAGGAGAACCCTCCTACACTGCTGGTGGGAATGCAAGCTGGTGCAGCCACTCTGGAAAACAGTTGGAGGTTCTTCAAACTGAAGAACTGAAAATAAAAAACTGAAAATAGAGCTACCCTATGACCCAGCGATTGCACTGCTGGGTATATATCCTAAAGATACAAACGTGGTGCTCTGAAGGGGCACGTGCTCCTGATTGTTTATGGCAGCAATGTCCACAATAGCCAAAGTATGGAAAGAACCTAGATGTCCATCAACAGATGAATAAAGAAGAGGTAGTATATATATACAATGGAATACTATGCAGCCACCAAAAGAAATGAAATCTTGCCATTTGCGATGATGTGGATGGAACTAGAGGGTATTATGCTTAGCGAAGTGAGTCAGTTGGAGAAAGACAACTATCATATGACCTCCCTGATATGAGGAAGTGGAGATGCAACAGGGAGGTTTGGGGAGGTAGGAAAAGAAAAAATGAAAGAAGATGGGATCGGGAGGGAGACAAACCATAAAAGACTCGATCTCAAAAACAGACTGATTGTGGCTGGGGGGAGTGGGGATGGAATAGGGTGGTGGGGATATGGACATTGGGGAGGGTATGTGCTATGATGAGTACTGTGAAATGTGTAAACCTGGCAAGTCACAGACCTGTACCCCTGTGGATAAAAACAAATTATATGTTTATTTAAAATTTTTAAAATAAAAATTAAAAAAAGATAATTTGATATCTTGCTACACATGAAATATAAATATAATTATTTTAGCAAATGACTAAATTTGCTTAAAATGGGCATATTACTTTCAATGGTCTACTTCCAAATTACATTATGATCTTGGAACTATAATTTCAAAACTTTCGTTTTACATGGAAGTACATTTAGAGAGTGGTCTCTTCCAAATTATTGCCTCTGGTAGACATTGTCTTTTCCCCATATTGACATATATATAACTTAAAATAATCTCTCTTTTACATGAACATTCTCATGTGAATATTACATCTTAGTCTTAGACAGTGAATAGCCAATAAGCTACTTGCTTTCAAAATTAAAATAATAAGCCAAATATAAATGATTAACTTATCTTAAGAATTTAGATGAAATACAATGTCACCGATTTTGCTGACAGAAGAAACTTTATA
>NW_022631725.1:0-30964 GCF_010015895.1 Lontra canadensis
GCAACTGATTTCTCCCTATACTCTGGCTCCTAAGGCATACAATTCTATGTAAAGAACTAAGTAAATTATGAAAAAAACTAATTTATCTATTTTACCAGTTCTCTTGAACATAAGACTAAATCCACTGGCCCTTTCTGTGGGTCATTGCTCGATCTTGTGGTTGATAGTGATTACAGTTAGCATTTGCTGGTCACTTAAAGTTCCAATCCACACACAGTGTTAAGTGCTTCAAAAGATTTATAAACCATTTTACAGACGAAGAGACTAGGTCACTACTTATTTAAGAACATTGTGCAAGAGCACACAGATATTAATGGACAAGCTCAGATTCAGAGTTTGTGTTGTGAACCACGAAGCTACAATCATCCCTGTTCAGAATATCAGTGGTGTGCTTTTACATGTTTAGCAGCAGCTGCCTTTGGGATGGAGGGGGATAAAACACCTTGCATTGCAGCTTTAGTTGATTTCTGTGCTGTAAGTATCTCCACCATGGTCAATTTTAAGGCACCAACTAAAAGCAGTGAAAGAGGTGTTGCAAAGAGGTGTTCAGTGGCACATGATTATATAGTGTTTCCCTGGGGCTGGTATAATAATCGAATTAAACCACCTCAGGCACATTGATAATAGTAAAATGTAGCAAAATAATTAGGAAATTATGAATTTTTAGTTTCTATCACCTTTGTTTTTAATATATTATTCAATTGTAAGCTTCAATTTACTTTTTAATAATGGCTATATTTAATAACCAGCTCCCCAAATTTCTGAGAATTTAACAATTGTCTCATGGAAGCTGAATTGGCTCCAGTGGGCTAAAGGAGTTAATCATGAGTGTTTTTGCTCTACCTGTAGTTTTGAGGTGTAAAAAATACTCCTAAATTGCCTTTGTTTTTCCAAATACACAGTCCATTGCTTTTTTTTTTTTTTTTAATTTTGCAAGGTGGGGATTGCTGTTTAGCTTTCTTTCTTTCTTTCAATTTCTTCTTTTGAGGTATGCTGTGTTACTTTGCTACTCCTTAAAGCAAGAACCATTGTAGTACATTACACAATATAGTAAATTAATGATATGTGTTATGTATGACTGCATATACATATGACATACATTTACATGGAAAGGGCATCTCTGATCTACATATGTGTGTCATATTGAGACACAGAAAGCAATAAATTTGGGATAATAGGTTAAAATTAAAAAATAATAGTTCAAAGAGTATTCTTAGAAAGTACTTGAAGGCTTTGCATTTATGATACTGTATGGATCAGAATTAACTAAAGGGTGAAATCTGATTTACTCAAATTTAAATCTGACTCCTCATCCATGGAAAGTTTAGCAGTGATGGTAGACAAAATATGGTCTCTAGTTAAAGCCTCTATTAAGAACATTTCTCTTTCAGACACAGAATTCAAGACAAGGTCATTGATTGTGTTCCATAAACATCCTTTTCTATTATGTATGGCTTCTGCATTTTTGCCTTGAGATGTTTTCCATTCACCCTAGTACTTATCATTCATCCACCTGTACTTTCTATAGAATATCTTATTTTACCATTGAGCAGTTCAAGATAAATGACTACTTTAATAGAAGGTAAATAAGACTCTTGATTTTTTTTATACTGAAAAAGTATTATTTGGTTCAAAACTATTAAAAGATCGTGACATTGTAATGCAAGGAAAGAACCTTAGCTATAGCCCCAACTTTCTATTGATGCTATTAAGTCCTTAAATTATTTGATTGGATTATATATATATGATTTTATCATGGAAACTGATAGAGTGTATATATATATATATATAGTCATGTATATTTTCTCAGTCTTGGTTTCAGGCTCTCAAGCATCCCTTTCACAGAGCCTGAATTTTTAAGTTTGGTGAATTCCAGCTGATCCATTCCTTTATATGAATCACACTTTGAGTGTCAAGTCTAAAATCTCTTTGCTTAGCCCCAGAGTCCACATATTTTTATTAGAATTTTTCCTTTAAAGTTGTATAGTTTTACCTTTCACCTTTATGTATGTCATCTATTTGGAGTTCATGTTTGTACAAGTTGCAGGTAGGATAAGTGCTTTTTTTTTTTTTTTTTTTTTTTTTGTCAGAGAGAGAGAGAGACCACAAGTAGGCTGAGAGGCAGGCAGAGGCAGAGGGAGAAGCAGGTTCCCTGCCGAGCAAGGAGCCGGATGTGGGACTCGATCCCAGGGCGCTGGGATCATGACCTGAGCCGAAGGCAGCCACTCAACCAACTGAGCCACCCAGGCATCCCGGATAAGTGCTTTTTAAACAGAGACCCTGGATCTAGACTTCAAATTATATTAGAAAGCTGTAGTAACCAAAACAGTCTGGTCCTGGCACAAAAACAGACACGTAGACCAATAGAACAGAATAGAAAACCTAGAAATACACCTACAATTACATGTTCTGTTAATCTTTGACAGAGGAGAAAAGAACGTCCAAGAGGAAAAAGTCTCTTCAACAAATGGTATCAGGAAAACTGGACTGCTACAGGTAGAAGAATGAAACTGGACTATTTTCATACACCATACACAAAAGTAAACTCAAAATGGATTAAAGACCAAAATGTGAGACCTGAGACCATAAAAATCCTGCAAAAGAGCACAGGCAGTAACTTCTTTGACATTGGCCATAGGAACTTCTTTCTAGATTTGTCACCTGAAGCAGGAGAAACAAATACAAAAGTAGAGTATTGGGACATCACTGAAAGGAAAAGCTTCCGCATGGGGAAGGAATCATCAAAACTAAAAGGCAACCTACTGAATGCGAGAAGATATTTGTAAACGACAAATCTGATAAAGGGTTAGCATTCAAACTCTATAAAGAACTGATACATCAACATCCAAAACCCCCAAATAATCCAATTAAAAATGGGCAGAAGACATGAACAGACATTTCTCCAGAGAAGACATCCATATGGTCAGCAGACACATGAAAAGATGCTCACTGTCACTCATTATCAAGGAAATGCAAAGCAAAACAACGAGATACCACCTCACATGCATCAGAATGGCTGAAATCAGCAACATAAGAAACAAGTGTTCGGTGAGGATGGGGAGAGAGGGGAGCCCTCCTGCACTGTTGGGGGGGATGCAAATTGGTGTAGCCACTCTGGAAAACAATATGCAGTTACCTCAAAAATTTAAAAATAGAGCTGCCCTCTGATCTAGGAATCGTACTACTTGGGTATTTACCCAAACAATACAAAAATTCAAAGCGACACATGCACCCCTGTGATTACTGCAGTATTCTTTAAAATTTACGGTGCCAAACAATTAATGCAACCCAAGTGTCCATTGAGAGAGGAATGGATAAGAAGATGGGACATATATATATAATGGAATATTATTCAGCCACAAAAATGAGATCTTGCCATTCACAATGACATGGCTATAACTAGAGAATATAATGCTAAGTGAAATAAGTCAGAGAAAGACAAATACCATATGATTTACTCATGTAGAATTTAGGAAACAGAACAAATGAGCAAAGGGGTGGGGGAGGAGAGAGAGACAAACCAAGAAACAGAGTCTTAGCTACAGAGAACAAACTGATGGTGAGCAGAGCAGGGGCAGGTAGGGGGGGATGGTTGAAATAGGTGATGGGGAGCAAGAAGGACAAGTGTCCTGGTGAGCACTGGGTGATGTAAGGAATTACTGAATCACATATTTTATACCTGAAACTTAACTATACTGGAATTAAAATGAAGTATAAAAAATAAAAATAAACGATACTGCATAAAGCTCCATAGATCTTTCCACCATATGAAATTATAAGGAAAGTCTGTGACTCAGAAGAGGGCCCTCACCCAACCATGCCAGTGTCCTGACCTTGGACTTCTAGCCTCCAGAAATGGGAGAAATGAATTTATGTTGATTTAAAGTCACCCAGTCTTTAGTCACTTATCACAGCTGACTGAGTTGGACTGCTCATAAACCAGAACACACACGGATATTACTGCACTGTATGGACACACCAGAGATTCATCTGGCTCCTCTGAATGGCTATTATTTTTTCCCAACTTTTTGTTCCTGTAACAAGGAATTCTGAAATCAATATTCTTAGTACATCCTTATATGCCCACATGATCCCCACACCCATTCACCCATTTACTATCTACTGACGTTCCTTGTGGTTTATTCAAAGGTAAACTGTATTTACTCATTAGGTGGTCAAGTTGATCAATCATTTTTCCTTTATGGATTCTGGACTTACTTTTATGCTTCCTAATACCTTGTCCACTCCAACTTCATACACTGAAATGGATCCATCCACGTTTTTGACCAGTACTTTCATGGTTTCAGTTTCACAGAGCAGCCCCACCGGACCCCCATGGAATCTTCTCTGTCCATCCTCGAGATCTAGGAGCACTGCTGTCACTCTGGGAAGCTGGGGTAGGGCACGGGGGCTGCTGGTGTCTCCGGGAAACTTTAACATGTTCCGCTGGCACAGGAGTCGCCAGGAGTCGGCCCCCTTCTCCTTGGCTGTCCCGGGCAGGCAAAGGCGGTTTCAGAAGACCTCTTGGATAAAAAAGTCAAATTCCTCCTTCTGCATTTGGAGTCATGGGGTGCAAGGCCCTGCCGATCCCGCCGGCTGTCCTATCCCAGTCCACCACAGGCACTGAGAAGCGGGATTCCAGCTGGACCTGACACGGTCCAACCTGCGGCCCGCCGCCTGTGGGCGCGCCTGCGACCCTAGAGAAGTGTGCGCACTTTTGCGCCTGTTGTCTGGCGCCACCTGGCGTCGCCGTCATAGTGTTCCTCCGGAGTAAGGGATGGGATTTGGCTGCAGTCTGCAAAACAGCGTTCCAGAATGCCCACAGCGCTCGCAGGATCTCCTTGAGGGGCTGCGGTGTCTGCAGGTCTCCAATCTGCTGAGGACTGTACCAGTAGGTTTGCTGGGGAAGAGGCGGGCCTCGCATTTCCTGGGAGGGTTTTGGGGCCGTGCAGATGGGCCGACCAGCACACGCCAATGCCTGGCCACCCATGGGAACCGACTGAACAGCGATGGGGGTTAAAGGAGAGGGCCTCTGGGACCCAGAGATGGGGACCTGGCAGTGCGGACAGGGTGCCATGGGTTCTCCATGGTTCCGTGTGGATCTCTACCATCGTCCTTACCCAACAAGGCCAAATCCCACTTCCTTCCCTACCTCACCAGCTCTCAACGGGGGCAGGGAAAGGTTTGGGGAGCAGTGGGAACCACCAAGAAAGGTGGTAGGACCTGGCAACTCGCGCAGTCCCCTTCTCAGGGAGATGCCGGCAATGGGGCCACAAGCAAGGGTGCAGCGGGCCAAGTGTTGGGGCACCAGGCATGCGGGAGGAAGGAGCAGGTTGGTAGGGGTCTTGACACCTTCTGGGGTCCAGGTTGACCAGCAGGACCTCAGGATTGCTTTTGGATCAATTTGAGGTTCCAGATATGAGAGCCCCCCCGCATTGATTGGAGAATCAGACTTAAAAACCGTGGGAATAAACGGACTTGTTCGCTGGTGCCAAAATGAGGGCTGGAATACTTTTGTGTCATGGAGGGTAGACCAGGTGGACAGACTGGAACCCCAAATGAACAGGTTAATCTGCGGTGTTTGTTCAGATGGAATAGGAATAGGTGTCCCGAGATTCACAGCAATGATACTTTTTATAGAAACATAAAGTATTATAAGGATACCGGTGCTAAAATATTTTTACATACATATGAATTATAATATAAATTTAACTATAAATTTGAGCTACTATAAATAGTAAATAATTCTGTTTTTGTCATTGCTTTAACCATTATTGTAATAATATGGATAATTTTATTATTTATTTTTTTCTTTTCAAATTTAAATTCAATTATTTAACATATAGTATATTATTAGTTTCAGAGGTAAAGTTCAGTGATTCATCTGTCTTATATAATACCCTGTGTTCATTGCATCACATGCCTCCTTAATGCCCATCACCCAGTTACCCCACCCTATCCCCCTCCCCTCCAGCAACTCTCAGTTTGCGTCCTCTGATTAAGTCTCTTAAGGGTTGTCTCTCTCTGATTTCATCTTGTTTTCTTCTCTTCCCCTATGCTCCTCTGTTTTGTTTCTTGAATTCCACATATCTGAGAGATCATATGTAATTGTCTTTTACTGATTGACTTATTTTGCTTAGCAAAATCCCTCTAGTTCCATCCACATCATTGCAAATGGCAAGATTTCATTTTTTAAAAATATCTGAGCAATAGTCCATTGTGTGTGTGTGTGTGTGTGTGTGTGTGTTTATCCCACATATTCTTTACCCATTCAACTGTCATTGGACATCTGGTCTCTTTCCATAGTTTGGGTATTGTGGATATTGCTGCTATAAACATTGTAAACATTGGGGTTCAGGTGCCCCTTCAGATCACTACATTTCTATCTTTGGGGTAAATACCCAGTAGTGCAATTGCTGGCTGGTAGGGTAGCTCTATTTCCAAATTTTTGAGGAACCTCCATATGGTTTTCCAGAGTGGCTGCTCCAGCTTGCATTCCCACTGACAGTGGAGGAGGATTCCCCTTTCTCCCCATCCTCTCCAACATCTGTCGTTTCCTGACTGGTTAATTGTAGCCCTTCTTACTGGTGTGAGGTGGTCAGATCATTGTGGTTTTGATTTGTATTTCCCTGATCCTGAGTGATGTATAGCATTTTTTTTTTCATATGTCTGTAGGCCATCTGGATGTCATATTTGGCGAAATGTTTGTTGGAGTCTTCTGCCCATTTTTTGATTGGATTATTTGTTCTTTGGGTGTTGAGTTTGATATATTCTTTATAAATTTTGGATACTAGCCCTTTATCTGATTTTCCATTTGCACACATCTTCTCCCATTCTGTCCCATTGTCTTTTGGTTTTGTCAGCGGTTTCCTTTGTTGTGCAAAAGCTTTTTTATCTGGATGAAGTCCCAATAGTTCAGGTTTGCCTTTCCTTCCCTACCTTTGGAGACGTGTCTAGCAAGAAGTTGCTGCAGCCGAGGTCACCGAGGTTACTGCCTGTGTTCTGCTCCAGGATTTGGATGGATTCCTGTCTCCCATTCAGGGCTTTCATCCATTTTGAGTCTATTTTTGTGTCTGCTGAAAGGAAATGGTCCAGTTTCATTCTTATGCATGTGGCTCTCCAATTTTTCCAACACCATTTGTTGGAGAGACAATCTTTCTTTCCATTGGATAATCTTTGCTGCTTTGTTGAAGATTAGTTGACCTATTCATTATTATTTTTTAATATTTCATTTATGTATTAGAGAGAGAGAACATGAGTGGTGGGAGGGAGAAGCAGACTTCCCGCTGAGCAGGGAGCCCAAGTCGGGGCACAATCCCAGGACCCTGGGATCATGACCTGAGCAGAAGGCAGATGCTTAACAGACCGGGCCACCCAGGTGCCCCACTGTTATATTTTTTGAATAGTTCCTCTATCCACAAAAGGTGTCCAATGGACTCAGGACCACAAAGGAAGGATGGGTTTTTGTCCACGGATATTTCTGAATCATACTTGTGAGACTGGAAGCGCTCACAGTGGCTGAGAGAAGCCCAGGCAGAGTGCCCCTGGTGAAATTTTCAACTCCACTCTGGAGCCCAGAACCAGCCAAGCCTGGCTCTGGGGGTGCCTGGGAAAGCCCATCCTTCACCTGATGGATATCCCTGGCCCAGAGTCCTGTGGACAAATTTTCTAAGGCTCTGTCTGTGTCTGGGGTTGTATCTTTATGGCTGGTGTGGGCAGGCGAGCTCATCAAGACACATGAGCAGTTAATGGATGAATATACAGATGATTCTGGCTTTGTTATCTTGTGAAATTCATGTCAGCTTGCATTTAGTTGGTATAAACTATACTTCTTTGGCTGGTTTGAAAATTTTGTATCTATTACCTGAAAATTGCTTTTCTTTTTTTTCAAACACTTAAGACTTTTAGGAAAATATACCTATGTTATGTTGTATCTTGATTTTATACAGTAATCTTCCATTAAAAATATTTGAAAATGATAGAATAGTAATTAGTGATGCCTTCACTGTGCCTAAATTTCATCTAATTCCTCTCAAAAACTAAAACAATGTCTTTGCTCTTAAGAGTGGGATGAGGTTCAGATGTCATCAAAGAAACATACGTGTTATTTTTAAAATTTTTAGGTTAATTTTACGATGGCAGGTTACTCCTTTCTGTTAAAGAGATTAACTGAAGTTTTTGGTACTTATTTTTTTCCCCAATATAAAAGGCCAGTATACAAACAAACAAACAAACAAATACCCCCCCTACACACACACACACACACACACACACACACACACACACACACACTAAAATAAAATTTTTAGATCTTGGAACTGATAGAGATCTTAGGGAAAGTACCAGTGACACAACACTCTGCCCACAGACCCAGGCTGAGTTTTTCATAAGGGATTGATTTCCCTGAGCCATGAATTCCATCCACTTTCACACAGAATATAGAGCAGACAGAACAGAAGGAGGAGGCAGGCTTTGAGGATAAACAGAGAATCCAGTGGTAAACAGAGAATCCATTCTCTCTCAGTTGTGTGTGTGTGATGTGAATGCCAATGATCATTCTTCTGATTTACAGAATATTCACTTGACTAGAAAGAAGAGTCTGAGATAACTAGAGGAATATTGGAGCTATTATAGATTTGATGCCAAAATAAAATAGCAATGAGAAAAGAACATGATAGGTTCAAGGCCTTTGGGAAACCACTGTGTTCATTAGATTTCATCTTCTCAGAGCCTGACACCTGTCTTTTCCTTCTAACGAATTCATCACCTGAGAGAAGCTGTCTTGGAGGACATGTGAGTCATCCAGCAAGTAAGGATGAGGATCTAGCGTTTTCCACATGCAAGTGGTTCAGATTCCAAGTAGCTTTTGGTCTCTTGTACTAAGTGAGCAGATGGCTTGTCTTGATGATGTGCAAAAGTAAAAAGGTGGGGTTATGGACATTGGGGAGGGTACGTGCTATGGTGAGTGCTGTGAAGTGTGTAAACCTGGCGATTCACAGACTTGCACCCCTGGGAATAAAAATACATTATATGTTTATAAAAAAATTATAAAAAATTTAAAAAATAAGTAATAAGGATACAGCGCTTAAACATGGGTGCTGAAGAGCTGAGTTGCCGTCCTTTTCTAGCATTTCCAGATCCCTTGAGATCCTTGGTAGTCTTTCCAGATATTATCAGTCTCTTCAAGTTCTTTTACATTCAAGATGGCATTTTTTAAAAGTAATATCTATGTCCAATGTGGGGCTCGAACTCATGACCCCCAGATCAAGAGGCACATGCTATAACCCACTAAGCCAGCCAGGCACCCCTCAAGATGGCATTCTAGAATGCCACTGCTTTTAAATACTAAAATCTGTTGTCCATCCAACATTGTCCCTCATGCATCTGTGCATTGATTTTTCATCACACAATTTTTCAAGTTGAGATGAAATTCTCAGGGCTTTCACTGAGGACCTTTGACATCAAAAGGGTCTTGCCAGAGTTTGTGGGGCCCACACAAAGCAGATCATAGTCTGGTCATGTAGGTGATGGTCCCTTGCACAAAGTGCTCTAAAACACTGATAATCCGTGTACAGAAACACCCAATTATCTGGAGATCAGTCACCTGGCAGCCTAAAGCATTGCAACCAGCTCACAATAAGGAAAAGGAGCATCTCTGGTTCCCAGTGAGCCAATTATTTTTATCATAATTTTTTTTATTATTTAATACTTTGTTAATGTATTACTTTACTATGTTTTAATTTAGTTTATCACTTATGTTATCATAATTAGGATAAATATGTATAATTACATACATGCTATAAGCATGATATATAGATTATATAATTTCATACATATTAATATTTATACATTGAATGATACATAGATGATTATAATTATTATTGATAATTATTGTAATTATTATGTACAGTACTAATCTTAGTTGTTATGGAATACAGTTTCTCTATCATAGGTGTTCAGTTGTCTGAAGACAGCTTAGGAGAGGGATTCCAGGCTACAGAACTTTCTTGTTTTTTTTTTTTTAAAGATTTTATTTTTTTATTTTGACAGACAGAGATCACAAGTAGGCAGAGAAGCAGAGAGAGAGAGAGGAGGAAGCAGGCTCCCTGCTGAGCAGAGAGCCCGATGCGGGGCTCGATCCCAGGACCCTGGAAACATGACCTGAGCCGAAGGCAGAGGCTTTAACCCACTGAGCCACCCAGGCACCCCAGGCTACAGAACTTTCTAAATCTGCCAAGAAACCAGGCAGGACTGGACCCACAAGCTCTGCAGAGGCCCTCCTGGAAAGCCAAGCCACATCTCTGCAGTGATCGGCCCCAGATAGCTTTTCTTGTTCTTGCTCCCAACTTAGCACACACACCCCCGAACTTGAGAACAAGAGGGGAAACAGATATGCTCTTCAGATATGGTCTATGACATAGAACAGCCCTCTTCTGTCAGCTCCTGTCCTGCTCCCCCACCCCAACAACCTGTCATCTGACCTTCCCCTTTCACAACCCAAAAGCTTTCCTGCTCCTCTGCCTGCCTTTGACTGGAGTCTCTGCCAAATGCAGGAGGTGGAGATGTCCCCCTGACCCACTGTCCTGCTGTCAGTAAGTAGTTCCTGTTCTGTCGTGGGTGATCTTTCTTTATCTCGGGATTCTCTCTCCCTCTTCCTCTCCCTCTCCCTCTGCACCTTCCTGTGTTCACACAAGAGCTTGCACATGCAGTCTCTCTCAATTAAATAAAGCCAGGACCCCTGGGTGGTTCAGTCAGTTAAGCATGTGCCTTCTGCTCAGGTCATGATCCTGGGGTCCCGGGATCAGATAGAGCCCCACATCGGGTTCCCTGCTCAGCAGAATAGTCTGCTTCTCCCTCTCCCTCTGCCTATTGCTCCTGCTGCATATGCTCTCTCTCTCTTAAGTAAATATATAAATAAAACCTTTAAGAAAAATAAAAATTCACATGAAAATTCCAAATTGTATTGTCGTTCTAAATCAGGACCCTAGGTCAGAAAGTAGCCAACTGAAAATGGTTATTGCCACTTATTGTGACTTAGGAGATAACAGTTCTCCCTATGGAGGCCAACCCAGAGCCATGCATGCCTCCTGGAATCCCTGCTTCAAACAGCCATGAAAACAGAATATTGGGCCCTGCAAGCAGCCTGTCAGAGAATTAACCGAGTGCCCTCAGGAAGATGCAGCACAGGTATAGACATGACACAACAGGTGGACAACT
Source organism: Lontra canadensis (assembly GCF_010015895.1). Classification (NCBI taxonomy): domain Eukaryota; kingdom Metazoa; phylum Chordata; class Mammalia; order Carnivora; family Mustelidae; genus Lontra; species Lontra canadensis. The sequence goes on from NW_022631725.1 coordinate 11,218, forward strand.
ATTTGCAAAACAGCAAGATGTCAAAGCTGCATTAGAATTGTATTATCTCAAAGAACTTTCTAGAAACCAACGTTATCCAATAATACAGCCTGTGAGCATGGAAATGCGGAGACCGTGAATGTGTCTAAGAATCCAGAATCTGTTAATGGTTCTGATGGAAGAAAGACTTGTGGATTCAGAAACCTCTGCCCTCCAGCAAAAACAAGGGGAAAGACTGATTTGTCATGGCATTATGAGGAGGCTGTTTCTGAAAGATCATAACAACAACAACAAAAAATGCTGCCTCCTTCTGCAAGGGTTTGGTAAATGTGGGATGGAGCACTGTCTTTCCGTGAAGGAGAGAGGAAGCAAGGGTGAGAAAAGGTACATGGGTCTCATCCAGGCATCGTGACAAGCTGTCTCTTGAGATGCCATCCACTTCAGTGCTGGGAAATCTGTACTTTTAGGTTATTGCATGGTGTGCGGGTCCCACAGAATCTGGAGATTTCCTCAAATGTGCCACGTGAATCCAAGAGCCTATTCCCTGGAGTTTGGCAGCACAGGGTTAGTTAGCAAGACTGATATGGGCCTTTCAGAGGGCTTGAAGAGGTTTTTTTTTTCCTGGAGTTCTTTTCCAGTAGACAAGATCTCCACGTTGTAAGATGGGATGCTTAAGGTCATCCCCTTAAATGTAGCGGGAAACCACTCCTCTCCCAAACCATGGTTATCTTTAACATGAACAATTAAGCCCTTACATATTAATTTCCATTCATTTTGTTTATAAATTCCCTTTATTAATTTTCATAGCCTGAAATTCACATTGCCCGTGTGGCCTGAGAAATCTAAGCCAAAATGTGAGTTTACTACATCTACTCGCATTGGAGGTACCTAGAGGAATGCATATAAAATTTACTCTACAGAAATGTGCTTTAAAGTCAGGCATTAATATATTCCCATTGAAAAACTTTTGAGGAAATAATTAGAACCCACAGAACAGTGAAGAATGTGAACCAAAGAAGGTGGAGGAGGAGGAGGGGACAGGGACAGGGAGGGGAGGGGAGGGGCAGGAGAAGGAGAAGAAAAGCTTGCAAAGACCACATACAGCAAATGACAAACTCTGCATATTTTCAAAAGAATGTATTGACATCAAGATGAAAGATTACCAAAAATATCCATACATTTGAAAGGAACCCAGGCAAAACTTCTATAATTGACAAATGAATTAACTAAAATTATAAACTCAGCTAGAGGGATAAGCAGATACAGAGGAATTAATTAACTATAAGCCAGATTTGAAGGTACTCTCAATGATGCCACAAGGATTAGAACATGGAAAATGTGGATAAAACTCCCCATGAAATTTCAAAGCACTTAAAAGGTCCTCAAATGTATTTGCACAGCCTCCTAGATGGGAATCTCTCTTTTCTTCCTCCATGACCTCATTTGGTATCATTTCCCCATGACTCAGAAGCTTCATTCACTCTTGTGGAATACGCTGCGATGGTTCATTTTTTGTATTGGCTTCGCTGGACCACAAGGTGCCCAACTGGGTGAAACTTTGCTCTGGGCCTATACGAGTGTTTCTGGATGAGACTAACATTTGAATCGGTTACTCAGTAAAACAGATTGCCACCCCAATGCTGCTGGGCCTCATCCAACTGGTTGAGCCAGAGCAAAAAGGCTGAGTAAGGGAGACGCCCTTCTTTCTAACCCTCTGTCTTTGAGCTGGGACATTGGTCTTCTCCTGCCTGGGTCATAACCGTGTGAGCCAGTTTCTAATAAATCCCTCTCTAGAGAGAGATTACATGGAGATGTAGGTATAAACAGTCAGTTGTTTCTCTGGAGAATGCCGACTAATTCCCATTCAATTCCTCCTCCATATCAAAAAATGGGCAGAAGATATGAACAGACACTTCTCCAATGAAGACATACAAATGGCTATCAGACACATGAGAAAATGTTCATCATCGCTAGCCATCAGGAGATTCAAATTAAAACCACATTGAGATACCACCTTACACCAGTTAGAATGGCCAAAATTAGCAAGACAGGAAATGACATGTGTTGGAGAGGATGTGGAGAAAGGGGAACCCTCTTACACTGTTGGTGGGAATGCAAGTTGGTGCAGCCACTTTGGAGAACAGTGTGGAGATTCCTCAATTCCTCCTCCTGACTTAGTTCCATTGATTTAACTCCTTCCTTTCCTTGGGAAATGAGGATCCCGGTTAGATGCCCTTTCTGACCTAAACAACTTTAGACCACACAGATCAGCAGTTCCCACCCCAGTGAATGGAAACACCACTCTGTGGTTCAGATCGTGGATCTGCATTGTCACAGCTCTGTCCTAGGGAGGCTTCGGGTAGTTTGCCATGTTCCCCCAGGACCACGAGAAGCCCTTATTATTTCCCAAGTGGACTGATAAGAGGCCACATCCTATGTCAGCTACACGAGAAATAGAGCAGAACAACAAGTGGATGAACCAAAAGAGCAGACCGCTTGCAAATGAAAAATGAAATGAAATGAAAAATGAAATGAAAAAATGCTTGTTCAACCAATTCTCATTTAAATTAGGAAATCTGGGTTGCAATTCAGATAAAATCAGCAATTTAATATGGCAGAGGGTATTTTTAAATTTTTCTTATGAAGACGGGAAACCTGCACCAGGGAAAGTTAAAATCCCTTTTAAATGATGATTAAACAAAAAATTCAAATGATTTATTTGATCAAGAAACAGAGGATCTCAATCTAAAGAAATCTCAAGGAAAAAAAAAGGACTGATAGAATGAGAGTGCAGATTTAGACATTAACTAAAATTGAGTAGAGAATATATGAAAATGATGGATATAGAAATATCATTGAAAGCCAGAGATTTGCCACATTCCTCGTATCTAAATGTCTCAGTCAAGTACTTCTACTTATGCTCAAGTCCGAGGCCATGCTGTGTGCTATGTAATATATCCCAGACCCAGAGGAGGAATGAAACCTCCCAATTTCTTTGAATGAAGCCCTGCAGCCTGGACCAGGAAGGCTGTGGGACACAGCCAAGTAGAGAAAGCCTCCCTTCCTCAGCCTCACTCATAAATGCAGACTCCAATGTCCTCACTACAATAAGAGCAGCTATCATCTCTCAATAAATTAAAATCCTAAAAAATATTATGAAAAAGCCTCAGTAGAGGAATGCAGAGATACTTCAAGAACATATCAAATGGTATAGGGTAGATTAATAGATATTTCAAGAACATATCAAATGGTATAGGGTAGATTAATAGTTGCACAGGCAGAAATAAAAGGACATAAAGGCAGAAATAAAAGGGTGAAAATTTATTAGATGTAATCTGAGCCTCCTCCCACCTCGCTGCCCCAGAGACCCAGAGGCCCCTGAGGATGATGCGTGACCCAAGCCAACTGTTCCCCCAAGTGGTGCCATTTGCATAGTGACTAGGAGAATGGACTGTGGATCCAGGCCACCAGGATTCCAATCTTGGCCCTGTTATTTCCTTTGTGACCTTAGTGAGCTACCCAATTTAAGTGCCCCAGTTTCTATAACTGAAAAATGCTGATAATAATAGTACCTACCTCCCAGGGTAGACATAAGAGAGGGGTGAATTAATATACATGAAGTGCTTGTCCTCTTGTTGGTATTTGCATTATTATAGTCACTGTTGGTATCTTACTGAAGCCAGCTCTCTGAGATTTCCTCTCACTCTCTCCTCCAAAAGAGTGACCTAGATGGGCACCTGGGTGGCTCAGTTGGTTAAGGGTTCCACTCTTGATTTGGGCTCAGGTCGTGATCTCAGGGTCCTGGGATGGAGCCCCAAGTTGGGCTCCTCTCCGCAGGTGGTCAGCTTGAGAGTCTCTCTCCCTCTGGCCCTCCCCCACCCTCTCTAAAATAAATAAATAAATAAATAAACAAACAATCAAATAAGTAAATAAATCTGAAGGAGAAAAAGAATAAGAAGAGGAAGAGGAAGAAGGAGGAGGAGGAGGAGATGAGAGACATAGATGGGGAGGAGGGAGGATGGGGAAAGTTTCTGTTGTTCTCAGAAGGCAGCATCCAGAGACTAACATCCATTTTGTTCAACCAGTGGGATTTTGTGTTCATTTACTGTCAGAGATACAGTTAAGGTAACAATGATGAGGCTCAATTATTTGTCTAAAAAAGTAGTACAAGTTGCCGTGGCTGTTTCAAGTTTGGTTTTCAATTCGTGATTTTCAAAGCCCTTTTATCTGTAAAAAGAATCTATCCTGGAGAAAATTCATTATTGTATACTGTTTACTACATGCTTTGAGAATGCACAAATAAAGGTTTTGTTAAAAAAAAAAATAGCAGACCGAAAATGGAGTCATTTGTGCTAGACCCACCAAGACTTAATATCTTAAGCTAATTCCTGTTTCAACCTCTTTCAGAAATGTAGTCTTAACTGGTCAGTGTGGAATTTTCTGGTCAGCACCAATGATGTAATCTGCCACATGGCTCCTTTCCATCCTCCAAAAGAAAATGAAGTAATCCCCCAAATATACCCTTTTATCCTCAAAAGGAAGGTGACTTCACCTGGAGCAACTTAAAAAAAATAATTATGACTTAATTGACTTGTCTTTAAAAACCTTTCCCTATCTGTAGACTTTAGAATGACTTTCCAGTGTTAGATAGGATGTTGGCTGATTCATGAATCATTTGATAAAACCAATTAGATCTCTAAAACTGACTCATTTCAGTGTTTGTTGCTTAGCAGTCTTGACATTTCTGGTTAATTCTGAATATTTGAAGGAAATTCTGCCATCTTCCTATGTTTTCCCATTTAAGATGGACTCAGTCTATTTATATTTTTATTAAGAGAATAAGAAGATTCAAAGATGGTTTTCAGAAATATAAGGATCTTGCTTTCTTCTCTCATTTGGTCCCAGGAAATTTGAAATCTAAACGTCTTTGAATAGGAGATCTCAAATAATTATTTTCTGGAGTCTCTGTCATTTTAAATGTACATGTGAAAAAACCCTCCCTGTAATTTTTAATTAATTTTTCATAAAAAGAAGCTACAAATAAAAGTATCAAAGATATCTTTAAAATTTTTTTAAGATTTTATTTATTTATTTGACAGACAGAGATCACAAGTAGGCAGAGAGGCAGACCGAGAGAGAGGAGGAAGCAGGCTCCCTGCAGAGCAGAGATGTCAATGTGGGGCTTGATCCCAGGACCCTGGGATCATGACCCAAGCTGAAGGCAGAGGCTTATAACCCACTGAGCCACCCAGGCACACTTTAAATTTTTTTAAAATCTTTTAAATTTTTAAGAATTTTTAAGTTGGTAAGTTCTATGAGATAAGATTTTGGCATATAATACTATACAATATTTCTAGTCTTTTTTTTTCCAACAAAATATTCACTTTGTTGAAAGAACTCATAGTTTTTTTTTTTAATTCAGTTGTTAAATTTTCAAAACAACATACATAATTAAAAATGGATGTTCTTGGACTAAAATATCTGGAGAGTTAAGACAATATTTAAATTAATATTGTCTGCATATCCCTGTGTTTTAAATATCACTGATAACCAAATGAGATTATATTTATGTTTACAATATGTTATAAGCATGCTACAAAAAGAAAGTTATTGAAAACTTAGAAAAATACATCAAGTTTATTCACTGATCTAGGGTTTTTTTTTTTAATATTCTTTAGGTTATTCCTTTGCTTTCTATCTCTCTGAAATAGAAATATAACAGAACTATTTGTTCTGTGTCTCCATTTCAGGCACAAAACCTCTGTAATTTCCAATGAGGATAGCAATAAAGGTTTCTTTCATTATGTTAATGAGGTGGCTTTTGGACCTCACCTAGGAACAGGGGCTGGTAGGCAGTGAGGTCAACTTGTGATTAGAGGCATGGACACTTGAGCCCCACCAGCCAGACCTCTGGGGAGAGAAGACACCTGGACATGAAGATCAATGGAAAATAGTCAATAATGTAATCAATCGTGCCTGTGAAATGAAACCATCATAAAACAACATTTCTCATAACATCATGCATTTGTAAACCAGGCTTTGATTTTAGACTTTCTGTTTTAGCCAAACTAGCAAAAAGTGTGAGGTTTTTGTTTTGTTTTTGTACATTCTCATATTTGGAATCATAAGGGTTCTGTGCCCAATTCCACCACGAGAGTGGGAGGGGGTGTTCCACTCACCAACAATTCTCTGACACCAGCTAGGTGTGCTACAATGTAACTCAAATCTGACACTATCTATGTGGACATAGATACCTGGAGATAGCAAGGGCTCAGTCCCACAAAACTGTCCCCCCACCACACATATATTACACACTTCAGACAAGAATCACAAATCCAGGTTGTCACCTGTGCTTCCGACCGAACTATTCTAGGAATTATAGCCATTACTGTTATGGCTACCACTGCGGGATTGGCCTTGCATCAGACCGTACAAACCACACAATTTGTGCAAAAATGACACGAGAATGCTAGCAAGGCTTGGAATCAACAAACAGTCCTACATCAAAGATTTCATGAAAGAGTCTCTGATTTAGAAGAAGCCATAATATATATATAGGAGAGAAGATCTTCCAAATATAAGGCTTCACCTTCTGTGTGATTAGAATGTTTCATCCTTCTGTGTTACTCCCTACACCTATAATTAATCAGAAATACTGTGGAACAAGATTTCGCCATATTACTAGTCATCATGGCAGTAATTTAACTGTGGATATTAAACAGCTTCAAGATACTATTCAGGGCATTCCTCGCGATCCTTACAATCAGTTCCAAGAGTGAGTTTCACACAAAGGATTAATGATATTCTGTCTGATGTAAACCCCTTTCTTGGGTCAAAACACTGGTCCTGGCATTATAGGTGGAATGATGACACTTTTTATTGCTATAATCATTTTACGCTTAGTCCTCAGATGCTCACAGAAATCCTTCTGATGACTAATGGTTTGAGAACTTGCAAAACGGATTTTGCTGCTTCTGCATTAACAAAAAGGGGGAAATGTAACCATCCTTCAGAATGATAGGCTGCTTAAAATATCACTAATGAGAAATTGTACTGGTCACACAAGCATGCTTGACGATGACCTTGAGAAAACCTGTACTAGCAGCAGGCCTCCTGTGGAGAGGAGGATACATGTCCTTGAAGCCCAGCAGCTGGGGATGTCCTGGGCGCTCAGGGTGGAACATCGCATGTTTCCCTTTTCTGTTGTCTCCCCTGCCTCACTAAATCCTGCTGTTAGAATAATCCCTTTACATGCGCTTGCTCAACTATAAATTCCATGCTGCTGGGCCAGGCACACCCTACTCTGTTTACCTACAAGACTATGGTCTCCCATTCCTTCTGGTTGACCTACAGACCCATGACTAATGTATAACTTCCTCCTTTGTTGGTTGTGATCATGTATCTAATAAATACGGGACTGAGGAGTTTTTTGGGGTGACAGTCCTTTCAGCTGTTGTCCCTGCTCCCTCCCTCTCCCAGGTGACTTGTTTGTTCCTCATTCTTCTCCTGAGTGCCATCAGGAAGCAGCACCCCGAATGCCTGGCAGAGGGAAGCGATGCACGAAGGGAGGCCTGGTGCTTGTGTGAAGTGGGATGTCACTCAGCACTCAGGGAGCTGTCACACCCTCAAGGTAAAGCTGTCCTCCTTTGCCCTGAGCCACAATCTTTGATGCCAGACCCATACTCTAGGCCAGGAGTGTCTTTACATTGCCCTAGGGCTGTGAAGCAAGAAGATTCTGTGGGGTCCCCAGTGGAAGAGAAACAGCGCTTTGAATAGGCAAGTGTGAGTCTCCCCACTTTGCCCTCCCCAGGCCAGTGTTCTCCCAGGCCCATCCCCGAAGCTGAAAACCTACTCTCACTCTTCAAGGGTCTGTCCTTCTAGCCCTACCCACTCTGCTGGGCCACAGGAACCTGGAAACGATGGCATCTGGCATCCCATGCCAGCACCCATTCGACTCGCAACTTTTGCACACTTGACCCACAGAAGAGACTCAGGAGAGCTATGCAGAGAAACTAGAACAAGGCTTTAATGAACACTACCTAAAGGTTCTGGAAAGAACATGGTGAGAGGGGAGGGGAAACCTGTGGGCAGTGGCAGGAGTCCCAGGAGCTGTGGGACTGGAGGCCAAAGGGACACGGATCTCCATGTACTTTCCCAAGGCCCATGGCTCCTGGGATCACAGATGAGGCCTCAAGCCCCCACCTTCCTTCAAAATGGTGGGTCAGGGATTAGGAAGTTTCCCCAATGTTGGCTGGCAGGCTGGGAGCCCAGTTTTGCTCCAGGACCGGGCTTGATTTGTGTCTCCCATTCCATACTAGTCTTGCACCGGTGTCACCTGGAAGGAAGTGCAACACCGGCTACTTCTCCAGGGAGCTATTGGCTCAGGCGAGCCTCTGCCTCTTGGGCCCCAGGGAAGTGGGCTGTGATGTGGAGGAAAATGGCTTGTTGCACGGTGCAGCTCTTTTGCGCCTAATCAAGTGCTGGGCAGGGGATGAGGGGTTCTTGGTGGCAAGGCTGCTCTGGGCCCTGCAGACCAGGGACACGGGGCTGCTAAGAGGAGAGGCCAGGACGCCCCCACCCCCACAGATGGCCTTGCTGGCAGTGCTGCTGCCATCTGAGCTGGACCTCTGCTTGGTCATGTGCCTGGGGATGTGACTGAAGGGAGGGGCACTCGGGGCTCCTGACACAGGGTGCTTCATCGTGCTGGCTCCAACGGTCCCCGACAGGGTGCTCTGGCATGGGCGGACACTGTATTCGGGCCTAGGCTTGCCCCAGAGCCCTGCGGGCCGCTTGGGGCCCTGCTCGTTCCTGCTGAGATGCTGAGAGCCCCAAAGCTGGAGCACAGATCTGCAACATCATCTCCTCTCCCCAAACCTGGGGGTGCTCCCCAAACCCCCATGCTGATGGGGGCCGGCATTGTGCTGCCACCTGGGGGGCGGGGCTGCTGGCTGTTGGGCCAAGCATGGGACACGGACCCGGGCACCTGGGGGCAGCTGCCAAGCCAAGGGGCAGCGGCCGCTCCAGGGGCGAGTACAGAAGGGGAGATAGCCGATCCTGGCTGGGCACTTGCACGGGTGCCTCGGGAGGCAGATGCAGGTAAGGGAACCACATAACCCGCCTGGGTGCCACTGCCCAAGGACAGCTGGGCTAGAGTTGTGCTCAGTGCCTGGAGTGGGTCTGGAGCTTGAGCTGCCGGCTGTCCATGCGGGGGAGAGCTGTGAAGGGTTCTCTCTCTGGGCCACTGCCCACCAACAGCCCTGAGTGGGGCCTGGGCAGTGGATCCCGGGTTGCCACTACCCCCCCGGCAGTGCAAGCAGCCCTAGGGGCACTGTGACTGAGGCCATGCTGTCCCTGGACGGCATCGAGAGGGCCTGGGTAGATGTAAAGTTGCTCCCACTACAGCCAGGGTGAGACCCCAAGAGGAGAGGCTGGGAAGAAGGGGAGCAGTCCATGGAGGTGACCTGGGTGTCAAAGGCTGGCAGGGGAGCAGCCACTGCAGCAGACAGGGCCAAGGCACTGGATGGCCAACTTGGGCCACAGCTACAGGTGGCCTCTGTGTCCCCTCGAAGAGCATCTTGGATGCGCTGGAGAGCATCTCTCTTTTCCCGGTCCAGGTCCTCAGCAGTCACTTGAAACCCCAGCTCAGGGGGTGACGGCAGCCTCAGAGGCTCCCCTCGCCTGTGTGGCAGCAGACAAACCTTGCGTTTTCGGGGCCTGGAAAAGAGAGCTGGGGATGAGCAGTTCCTCTGCGTCGCCTTCTGCCTGGTGTTGGTATTGGCATCCTTTTCCAGCTGGTACTTCTTCTGGCAAAGTGCAGGCACTCCGGCAGGACACAAGGGGCTCTCTTGGCTGACATTTTGGGGGGACCTCGGGGGGGCCACGAGGCCTGACTTGTGGCCAGACCCCTCCTCCTCTGCACCGGGTGGCAGCCCCTGGTGGAACTGTAGGAACTCGTGATGGCATTTCGAGTGGGGCAGGAGCTCCTATGGGAGCTGGCGGACTTCTTATTGCATGGGTCTTCTGAGCTCTCTTCCCGGGGGAGGGCTCTCAGCAGAGGCCCAGGCCTGGGCACAAATGAAGAGAGGCCTCCGTGGACCCCCAGGGGCCTAAATGCCCCCTGTGGGGCCCCAGTGCCTTTAGGGTCCTTTCTGTGAGTCTCTAGCTGGGCCATCCCTTTGCCGCTCTCTCTGGGGTCTCTGCACACCCGCTCCATTGTGGAGACATCGTGGACATTCCTGGGTGCTGAGGGCGGCAGCCCAGTGATGACCCACTTCTGCAGCACACAGGGGGTGACTGTGTCCACAATGGACTCGCAGCAGTGGCGGCAGGACACCTGGGATCTGGCAGCTGACAGCATGGCCTTCAGCTGGCAGCCCCACCTGCAGGAGGAGGTGAGGAGCCCCAGAAGAAAGCGTGGGGTCTCCAGGATCACGGAGTACTTTCTGCAAGCTGCTAGGACTGAGCGCGTTGCCAGCTCATGGGGTACTTGGAGGACCGCCTGCGAGTGGACCCTGGAGCATGGACCGCTGGGCAAGCGCTGGGCGCCGAGAGTAGTCTGCAGCCACAGTGAGCTGGGTGGGGGCGGAGCAGCCCTCATGGCAGGTGCGGACCCCGCAGAGACCAGGGCTGGGGGGAGGGGCATGGCCTGCTCAAGGAGGTGCCCATAGAGCAGTCGGGTAAGGCCAGATGCTGAGGATAGCGAACTAGGCTCGCAGTGCTCTCCTTCAGCTGCCAAGTCGCCGCAGAAGGCCTAGAGCACAATGCGGGGCCTGTTGCCAGGACACAGCTTTGGAACCTGGAACCTAAGGAATGAGCGTGCGTTGAGGGAACCCCTGTGCATGCGCACAGCTTCTGTTGGGCCGCCGCCCAGTGCATGAATCAGTTCAGCAGAGGGCCGTGGAGGGGATCGGCTTTCTCGTTCCCCACCCTCGGGGGTTCACAGATCTCTCGGGCTTGAAGGCTGAACTGAGGAGGAGGAACGGGGGTGCAGTGGGTGCCAGCCATCTCCCCTGGCTGGGCCACAAGCCCTCAGGGACGGGAGCTGGTCCCATAGCCGTGCCCCTGCAGACCCGTCAGGCGGGCATTGCAGGGCTGCATGCATCCTTTCTTCCCTGGGCAAGTGCCCGCATTGCCTTCTTCTCTGGGTGTCAGGCCCTTTGGTTCTGGGTGACATCCTGGACAGTGGGCTCAAAGTGTTGTGTGACTCTGGTCTCTAGGAGATGCTCTGAAGACCTTTAGGGTTCTTTCCCCATTTTGATTAATCAAGCAACAGATGTAAGGGCCTGCCCCTCCCAGAGGAACTTACTTGTAAACCCCGGATATAGGGGCGGGCCAGGCTGGATGGAGACATCCAATCAGTGGGGCGCGCATATATTTACTGAGGTGAGTTGAAATCCCATTGGCCACCTGTGTGTGGGCCGGGCTCAACCACCTCTATAAAGGTTAGTTTGCAAGGCTGGGCGGGGAGGAGTAGGAGGAAGAGTAGGAGTAGGAGGAAGAGTAGGAGTAGGAGGAGCCGTAGGAGCCGTTAGAGTGGTTAGGAAGAGCCGTTAGAGCCGTGAGAGCCGTGAGAGTCATTAAGGAGAGCCGTGAGAGCTGTGAGAGCCGTTAGTTGGGAGAGCCCTTAGGATAGCCGTCAGGATAGCCGCGGTAGTGATAGTTGTTGGGAACTGCGCCGCCCCTACCGCCGGGAGCGGCCTCGCCACCACCTAGCCACGGCCCCTCTGCCAGCGGCCTCACCGCCCCGCCGCCAGGGGCCTCGTGGTCCCGCCACCAGCGGCCTCGCCGCCCTGAGCCGAGGCCTCGCCGAGCGGCCTTGTGGGAGCGGTGTCATTCCGGGTAGCAGCATCATTCCAGGGAGTGGCTTCCTCAACATGAGGCCTCCTTGGTGAGCGGCCTAGTCAGGAGCAACATCGTCTGGGGAGAGGCCTCGTCTGGAGCAGCCCCGTCAGGGAACGGCCTCGTCCAGAGCGGCCAGGTTGGGAGCGGCCTTGTGGGGGTTGTCGTCATCGCCTCTCGTTCCTTTGATCACGGACCCTGACAGCCTCTTCATAAGAGACGGCCCTTACCAGTCAGTTTGGTTTCTGATGCTTGGCACGAAATAAAGCTTTGCTTGACTTTCACTTTGCATCAGTCTCGTTCCTTTGATCATGGACCCTAACACCGAGTGAAGGTCCAAGTGGGCTTTCCATCTTGCCTTTTGTCCGCCATTCTTGTTCCAGTGCCCTTGGCCTGTCCTTGCCATGCTCTTCGTGTACACTTGGCACACCCACGTCTGGGGTTACATCTACAGCTGTGTCTCTCCTCTACTCTCCCTGAAGATCCCACGGACTGGATTCCATTCACAGAACTTTCCTTACTTTCCGACAGCACCCGGTGTGGAGTCTCCTTGGACAGTCCCCACAAGCACCCACTGAAACCCAAAGGGCAATCGTTTCTGGTAACACCCTCTCACAGAGACCCCAGTGGTCCCCTGGCACGTGTGGATCCACACAGCAACGGGTGGTAAGCCCCCCGGTCAGCTACAGCTGTGATCCTGGTGGTCTCTGGGCTTTTCTCTCTTGCTGCTGCTGCCACTCAGAACCGAATTCTCACCACTGACTGCGGCAACTGCCGTGACAAGTTCTTCATGTCTGTTCATCCCTATCCAGTCCTCAGAGGCACATTAAGAAGGAGGGAGTCTTCTCTTCCCTGTTCCGTAGTTGGGGACGCTGAGACAAGCAGATGATTCACTGCCTGTCCCAGGTCACCCAGCTGGTAGGCTGGTGTCAGCCTGAGTCCATGCTGAGAGCTGGGTCCTAGAGGCTTGCAGGCCTGGCGAGAACTCAGGCCCTGACCTTCCCTCATCCGTATAGGTCTTAGAGCTTGCTGGAGAAGGGTGGTAGGGGGAAGAAGGTGCTGAGCAGTCCCCACACTGGGACTGGGGCCTGAGCGGGGCCCGTTCCCTGTACCCTGGCCCTGACCCTGACAGCTACATTTTCAGTGTGGCCCATAGGCCGGGTGGACCCCTGTCCCCCACAGGGCCCCCTTTTGCCACTCTCCCAGGAAGTACGGCTTGGGCTTTAAGGATGCTGGCCTGAGCATGCAAGGAAGGTGGCCTGGGGGCTGAGAGATGACGCTGACTGCCGTGGACACAGTGGCAGGTAGTTGGGAAAGATGGGACAGCAAGAAGACAGAGAAGCAGAGAAGGGACAGCACTGCAGAAGGAGGTGGGAGGGGAGAGGAACAGAGGGGACTGACAAAACACAAACACACACACACACACACACACGCACATGCACACACAGAGACACAGGGCAGATAGGAAAGAGGGGAGGAGCAATGACCCAGGGATACAGTGAGGCCATCTAGATCCTGCCCTTCCTCCTGGCTGCACCTCAGGTCCCCAGTGGGCAGGTCAACCCCACTGTGTCCTAGTCAGTCTCTTCCTCATCTGCATAGTAGTTTGGTGGGACCCTGTTCCTGCTTGCATGAGTGGGTGGCATCTACCATCCCCTGTGTCCAGGGCTGGCCTAGTACCAGAGCTTTCATCTGCTCAGGGCCCAACCCACACCAGGGGCACACAGAGAAACTTCAAGCAATGACAGTTCCCAAGGCCACAGACATGCTGCTGGGGGCTCAGGAGGCTGAAAACTTGGCCTGGAAAGAGAATTTCTTTCCCTGGAGGTTTGCTGCTGAAAACGATTCCCCCCAGGCCAGGAGCCAGCTGTTTTCTTGGATAGTCTGTGGCCATGGAGCAGCAGGACGACCCCCACCCCATATGGGAAGCCTGGGAGGTGGGTTTCCGAAATCCTGAACTGTAATCCCATCGGTAATAGTCCAATAGTTTGCTTTGACCAAAGATCCTCTGTATTTGAAGATGCTTTCCAATTGTTCAGTAATGGGAGCCCCAACATAACACGGCTCACATATTTTTATATGTGGGTATAGATTTTTATCTATCTGTAGAGAAAAATGACAAAATTCTTTGTTTTTAGAGGTTATTTCTCATACCTGAAGTCATCTCTACACCGAGGGTGGGATTCAAACTCACAACCCTGAGACCAAGCATCACACACTCCACCGAATGAGCCATCCGGGCAGCTCGTCTTTTTAGAGGTTATTTCTAAAATTCTGCCTTAAATTTTTTAAAGATTTTATTTACATATTTGTCAGAGAGAGATGGAGTGCACAGGCAGGGGGAAGGGGTTGCAGCAGAGGGAGAAGCAGACTCCCCCTTTGAGCAGGGAAGCCGATGCGGGCCTCCATTCCAGGACCCCGGCATCATGACCTGAGGAAAGGCAGATGCTTAACACACATAGACAGTCAGGGGTCCCAAAAATTCTGCCTTGAATTGTAAACCTGGCAATTATCAATTTATTTATTTATTATTAATTTTATTTATTCTAATTAATTTTTAATTTTTATTTTATTTTATTATTTTTTAATTTTATTAATTTTATTTTTAAATTAATTTATTTTATTATTTATTTTTATTTATTATTATTATTATTTAGTATTTATTTTATTTTATTATTTATTTATTATTTAAGGACAAGCTTAGGGAGTCTGTGACACTCACCCAGGCCCCCCGTAAGCCTGCTGTCTGGGACTGTAAATAGGAACATTTGCTGATAGAACTGTAGGCCGAGGTGGAAATGGCCCTCTGGACATGTATCTGGGGACCTAAAGAATCAGAAATAAAGAACGGTCACTGACTAACTAAACCTACATTCCCAGAGCTAAAAGCAGATCCCTCTGAAAATAGAGAATTCCAAAAATAAAGTGAAAACGAACAGCAAGAAAGTCAAATGACTCAAACATCAATATCAAAAAGCAAAGGCATGTCATGACTGAAACAAAGGAGAAGGCACTAGAGAGTAGTCACTCTAAGGTGGAAGGACTGATGTGACCAAAATAATTCAGAGAGGAAATATGGTTTAAATACTGAATAAAAATAGGTCTCAATGATTCTGAAGACCCACGTCCATTTTAAAAACTGCAGGGCCCCCCCTTCCCAGCTGTCCAACCAGAACCTGGAAAGCACACACAGCTGCTGCAATGATGGGGGAGGCACAGAGACGGATGGAGGAGGCCCCTGGGTTGGGTGTCTGGGACCCAGGAGGCCCCAAAGATTCTAGAAGGGGACCTTGGCCCTGACATCCCCAAGGTACAGAGCCACAGGGCACCAGGGCCCTTGCTGGTCTCAGCTCACTGTGTTTTCTGTAGCTGAGAGTGTCTACAAATGTCCCCCAGGAGGGACTTCACCTAGGCATATGGTAGGGCAGACTTCAAGGGACTGGTCCCCTGGACAGCGATGTGATGTGTAGCAAAGGGGAGACTCTAGGCTTCAGGATGAACAGGCTCAGTCCCACCCCTGAGCCCCGTGAGCAGCAGTGGCCCTGATGACACAGGGTGGGAACGGTCACCCTGCCCCTGCCTCCCTCCCCCACCACACACGAAGACCCATCATGAGACCATCGCAGTCGAAGTGCACAGTTCATGGAGCTCCCCCTTCCTTCCGGGAATCCTTTCCTTTCTAATACCCGAGCCAAACCTGAAGGTGCTTAAAATAAAAGGGATTATGCTATGGTAATGAAAACATGTCATTTCTCTCTAGTGTATTCCAACATGAAAGCTTGCCAAAACATGAGCTTTTATTTATTTATTTTTTTGAAGGATTGATTTATTTATCTATTTATCTATCGATTTATTTATTTATTTATTTGGAGAGAGAGGCTCTGTGCAAGAGAGGAGGGGCGGGGAAGAGGGAGAGACGCAGACTTCCTGGTGAGCAGGGAGCCCAAACTGGGGCTCCATCCCAGGACCCTGAGATCATGACAAGAGGTCAAGGCAGATGCCAGTGGGCCTGGCCACCCAGGCTCCCTGAAACAGGAGCCGGTAATATGTGACCAAACCAGTTAGGGTTACATTACTGAAGAGTGGAATTGAGAACAAATAGAAGGAATAAAAGTCCTTTGAATCCTGCTTCTTTAACTATTTCCAGGGAAATAAGGCATGAACACCGGCCTTAGGTGTCCCTTTCGTTCAACTACAGAAGAAGCTACTGGAGCTCACACCTCAGGTTGAGAAACAGTGCCATCGTGTGACCCCATGTCCCCTGCATCAGGCGGGGAGCCTCCAGTGTCCCCTCCTTGATAGCAGCACCACCCCGTACCCACAGGCAAACAGGGTGGGTCCTGGGGAGCTGTCTGTTTGCATGAGCCCTGCCCTGCCTGTGTCTTCACACTTTTCCCAAGAGCTCTGAGTTGGGGGCGTCAGAGCTATCCCCCCAGTCTCTTTATTTAAAGATTTTACTTAGTATTTGAGAGAGAGATCTGGAGTGCAAGAGCAGAGGGTAGGGGCAGAGGGAGTGGGAGAAACAGACTCCCCGCAGTGCAGGGGGCCAGATGAGGGGCTTGATCCCAGGACTCTGGGATCAGGACCCAAGCCAAAGGCAGAGGCTTTAAGCCACTGAGCCACCCAGGCGCCCCTGTGAATAGGTTTATTACCAGTGCCTTGAAAGCCCTGGCGTCCACCGCAGCATCTTCCTCCTCCTCCTCCTCCTCCTCGTTTTCTGAGTCAGTGTGCTTGGACTCCTCCGCGAAGTTGACCCTCTTACCGGGGGTGCCTCCCCAGGCGGCGGGTGCCCGCATCCCCCCAGGTCCCGCCCTCATGGCCAAAGTCCGCGGCGCCTTTGCCCTGGTTCTCTTGCTGCAGGCGCTTGAAGTGCGGCAGCGCGAACTCCAGCAGGTCCTCGGGCTGGTGCCTCCGCACCTCCAGGGCGCAAAGCCCTGCAGGAGCTCAGTCAGTCGCCGGGGGTCTCGATGCATCCTGCCTGCCCCCCGGAGGGCGCCTGGGCGCCGCCCTCGCCGCCTCCCTGGACCGGCCTGCAGCCCCGCAGCCGCCAACCGAGGGCGCTCCGCTGACGCTGGAGGCGCTACTCGCTGTTAGCGCCGCGCTCTTGGCCCCGGCGTCCTGGCTGGCGCGGGCGCGGCTCCCGGCGCTAGGCTGCTCCCTGCTGCGGTGGCGGCAAGGGCATAGGCTGAGGGAACCGGCCCTGGGAGGGCGGGCAGCATCTGGGGTTCCTCCCGCTCGCCCAGGGCTGCCCCACCCCTCCCAGTCTCAACCATTGTTCATTTCTGCGAAGGATTTTCGTTGTCTGTTTTCCGGAAAGAGCACAGGTGAGTGGGGGAGGTGGGAAGGGCAGGACCAAGAGAGAGTCCTAGTGGACTCTGCCCTGAGCCCAGAGCTTGCCTCAGGGCTCAATCGCAAGAGCCTGAGATCACCACCTGAGCCAGAACCAAGAGTTGGGCACTTCACTGAGGGTGCCGCCCAGGTGCCCCTCAGCTGTTGTTGACCCATTTCTGGAGACGGGCGCCTGCTTGGCTCCGTTGGTTGAGCGACTGCCTTGGGCTGTCATGACCCTGGACTTGCAGGATCTCCTCTGGCATCGGGCTCCCAGTTCCTTGGGGAGTCTGCTTCTCCCTCTGACCTTCTCCTCTCTCATGCTCTCTCTCACTCCTTCTCTCTCAAAGAAAGAAAATCTTTTAAAAAAAATGTCTTGAGCCTTGTTTCATGGGCTTGAATGTGGTTGATCTCAGTGAGTATTTCCAGCGTCCTTGGGTATTCTGCATTTGTTGGGCGTTGTGTTCCAGGGCCAAACAGGTCACGTAGGTTGAATGGATTTTTACATACATACATATATATATATCTCCACTTTTTTTTAAAACTTCTGTTACTTGTAAATTAAGGTTTTAATTTTTTCTCTTTAGGCTATCCTGTCTCAGAAGTGCTGCTTTTTGCTGCCCGGTAGCGTCTTTAACATTACCTCCCACGGAGAGAAAATATCCAAACTAATAAAATTAGAAATGACTCTAAATACTAAGATCTGTATTGGAGTAAGAACAGAAAAACTATCCATCAAAAAGTAGACTTAGGTGATCTCTATGAAAATCCCAATGTGGTTTTTTTACAGAAATAAAAACAGCTATCGCAAAATTCATATGGAATCTCAAGAGAACAAGGATAGCCAAGACAATCTTGAAAAAGATGAAGTAGGAGTTCTCACAGTTCCTGATTTCGAAACTTATCATAAAACAACAGTACTAAAAGCAATGTAGTACTCGAATAAAGACAGACCTATAGGTCAGTGGAAAGAACAGGGAATCCAGTAATAAGCTCTCCTCTAAATGGTCAAATGATCTTTGGCAAAGGTGCCAAGATCATTCAATGGGGAAAGGAGAGCCTTTTTAACAAATGCTTTTAGGGAAATTGCAAATTCACAAGCAACACAATGAAGTGTACACTTACTTTACACCATATACAAAACTTGACTCAAAATGAGTCAAAAACTTAAATGTAAGAGCTACAATTATACAACTTTTAGAAGAAAACAGGGGAAAGTCTTTATGATATGGGACGTGGAAATGAATTCCTTGATATGACAGGAAAAGCACAGGCAGCAGAAATTAACACAGAAAAAGTGAACACATCAAAATTGAAAACTTTTGTGCATAAAGGACATCATCAATAGAGTGAAAGGCAGCCTACAGAAGGATAGAAAATATTTGTATACCATATATTTGATAAAGGGTTAATATCCAGAATACATAAAAACTCCTTCAATTCAACAGCAAAACAATCCAATTTAAAAAATGATCACGGACGCCTGAGTTGCTCAGTGGGTTAAGTGTCTGCCTTCAGCTCAGTTCATGATCCCAGAGTCCTGGGGTCAAGTCCCGCATCAGGCTCCTTGCTCAGCAGGGAGTCTGCTTCTCCCTCTGCCTGTTGCTCCTCCTGTTTGTGCTCATTTTCTCTCTTTCTCACAAATAAATAAATAAAATCTTTAAAAAATAAATAAGTAAAATAAAAACAAAAAATGGGCAAAGGACTCAAATAGACATTTTTGCAATAAGATACAGAAATGTCCTATAAGTTCATGAAAAGATGTTCAACATTAGGAAAATGCAAGTCAAAAACACAATGAGATAGCACCTCACACCCACTGTGATGGCTACTATCAAAAAAAGAAATAACAAGTGTTGTGAAGGATGTGGAGAAAAGAGAATGCTCATGCACTATTGTTATATAAAAAAGGTGTAGTTACTATGAAAACCAGTATGGAGTTTCCTCAAAAAATAAAAACAAAATTTCCATATGATCTAGGAATTTCACTTTTGGTTTTATAACTATTACAAACAGAATTATGTCCCTCCAAATTCCTAACTCCTAGTACCTCAGAAAGTGATTGCATTGGATACAGTCTTTAAAGAGATAATTAAATTTAATTGAGTTTGGCCCTAACATAATATGACTGGTGTTTTAATAAGAAGAGAAAGTTAGGATACAGATTGACCTAGGAGACAGACAATACATGGAGAAAAAGGCCATTTACAGGATAAGAAGAAGAACCTGAGGAGAAATCAAACCTATGGTCTAAATTATTATGACCTCCCAATATTTAAATGTTAGAATTTTAATGCCCAATGTGGTGATGTTAGGAGGTGAGGCCTTTGGCAGGTAAATAGGTTGAGGGTAGAATATTCATGAACAGGATTAGTGTTTTTAAAGAAAGATCCCACAGAGCTCCCCAGCCCCTTCTACCATGGAAAGACACAGTGAGAAGTCTGCATCTTGTAAGAGAGCCCTCACCCAACCATGCCTCCAAAACTGTGAGAAATGCATTTCTGCTGTTTATAAGCGACCCAGTCAGTGGATTTTTGTTACTGTAGATCGAAGGGACCAAGACAGCAACTCTGAAGCATTATTTATAATAACCAAAAGAGGT
>NW_022631725.1:30974-31217 GCF_010015895.1 Lontra canadensis
TTATGAATAAAGGAATTGAGGGGCACTTGGGTAGCTCAGTCCGATAAGCATCAGACTCTGAATACCTTGTCAAAATAATAAAGTTAACACAACAATTGTGGTAGAGGCATTCAACAAGAAAATACTAGCACATTTCATATTCAGTGCTGAAACAGCAATGCATTGATCTAGGAGGAATTAAAAAGGGATCCTGTCAGTCTTACACTATTTACAAAAATTAACACCAGTTGAATTAAAACACTG
>NW_022631725.1:31227-31901 GCF_010015895.1 Lontra canadensis
GGGGCTCAGCCAATGTCACGTGTGTCCGAGCACAGAGAAGCCATCTGGTCTGATATTCTGCAGCCATAGGGACAGACCTGCCCTGTCTCCATGCCTGGACCTGGGATGGCAGACATGGGGCCGGCAAGGGGCTCCAGCACCGTGGGCAGATGGGCTGCTGGCCCATGATGCTTCCATAGGGATTCTGCATGTGGCTGGAGGTCCCCTCTCCCTGCACCTGCTCCTGGTCTGTCGGAGGGCGAGAATGAAGGGAGACAAGTGTGAGCTCTTCCTATAGATGACTGATGACTCAGGCGGGTCTTCTCGGGCTTTCCCGTGGTGCTGACCTGACTCATTCCCTGCACCATGGCTGTTCTGCCGGACCCACCTGGATCCCGGCAGGTGCAGGCAGTCCCGGGGTGGGGCAGGGGCGCTGCCTCTGCAGCCAGCCAGCGGCGGGGCAGTGAGCGTCTGGGTTTTGTGAATTAACCCTCTGGACCTTGGGAGGTTTTTCCCTTTGCTAAAATGTTCGCCGGTCCTGTCTGCTGGTGACGACCTAGCACAGCCTTGGGGTTCTCTCACGATTTTGGCCATAAACCTGTCGACTTTACACCGTGTGTGTCTTCAGAGAAAATTTATTGTGTTCTGGGGGTGGATGTCTATAAAGGTAACACATATCTATTTTAGAAAATTTG
>NW_022631725.1:31911-32197 GCF_010015895.1 Lontra canadensis
GGGTGGCGAGTGTTGGGACACTGAGCAGTCAGAGGGCAGCAGGTGTGGGGCCATCGGGCAGGCAGGCCCGCCCCCACAGACCCTGTCCTGGCCGATGTCCCCATCGCCTCCAGCCCACGCTGCCCCTTGCTGGCACCGCAGGTGCAGGAGGCTGAGCTCTGGTCCCTCCTTGGTTCCCAGGGGCCTCAGTTTACCCACCTGACACACCAAGGCAGTCCCTGTCTGAGTGTGGTCGTGAAGACCAGGGAAAGCGAAGGGTCCCCACGCCATCTGAGGTGGCAGGATG
>NW_022631726.1:0-23878 GCF_010015895.1 Lontra canadensis
AAAAAAAAAAAAATGGGCAGAAGACTTAAGCAGACACTTCTCCAAAGAAGACATACAAATGGTTAGCAGGCACATGAAAAAATCTTCATCATCATTAGCCATGAGGGAAATTCAAATCAAACCACACTGAGATACCATCTTACACCAGTTAGAATGGCAAAGATTAACAAGGCAAGAAACAACAAATGTTGGAGAGGATGTGGAGAAAGAGGAACCTTCTCACATTGTTGGTGGGAATGCAACTTGATGCAGCCATTTTGGAAAACAGTGTGGAGATTCATCAAAAAATTAAAAACAGAGCTACCCCCATGACCCTAGCAATTGTATATATGGACAATATATTTGGTCCATATATACAATGGAATATTACTCAGACATCAGAAAGGATGAATACCCAACATTTGCATCAACATGGATGGGACTGGAGGAGATTATGCAGAGTGAATTAATGAAGCAGAGAAAGTCAATTATCATATGGTTTCACTTACTTGTGGAACATAGGGAATAACATGGAGGACATTAGGAGAAGGACAGGAAAAGTGAAGGGGGGGGAAATGAACCACGTTCATTTGGAGGGGGAAATGAACCATGAGAGACTGTGGACTCTGAGAAACAAACAGAGTTTTAGAGGGGAGTGGTTGAGGAGATGGGTGAGCCTGGTGGTGGGTATTAAGGAGGGCATGTATTGCATGGAGCACTGGGTGTTATATGTAAACAATGAATCTTGGAACCCTACATCAAAAACTAATGATGTATAGTGACTAACATAACATAATAAAAAAAGAAGAAGAAGAAGCTGGTTCTTTGAAAGAATTAATAAGATCAATAAACCCTTGGCCAGATTTATCAAAAAGAAAAGAGAAAGGATCCAAATTAATAAAGTCATGAAAGAAAGTGGAGAGATCACGACCAACACCAAGGAAATAAAACAATTTTTTTTTGAAGTACAACAATTTTAAGAACATATTATGAGCACCTATATGCCAACAAATTAGGCAATCTGGAAGAAATGGATACATTCCTAGAAATTTATAAACTACCAAAACTGAGATAGGAAGAAACAGAAAACCTGAACAAACCCATAACCAGCAAGGAAATTGAAGCAGTAATCAAAAAAAATCCCAACACACAAGAGTCCAGGGCTGGATGGTCTCCCCAGGGAATTCAACCAAACATTTAAAGCACTAATACCTATTCTCCTGAAACCATTTCAAAAAACAGAAATGGAAGTGAAACTTCCAAACTTGTTCGATAAGGCCAGCATTACCTTGACCCCAAAACCAAAGACCCCACCAAAAACAAGAATTATAGGCAACTATCCATGATAAACATGGATGTCAACATTCTCACCAAGATACTAGCTAACAGCACACTCAGAATTATTCATTACAACCAAGTGGGATTTACTCCTGGGCTGCAAGAGTGGTTCAACATTCACACATCAATCAGTGTGATACGTCACATTAAGAAAAGAAAGGACAAGAATCATAGGATCCTCTCAGTTGATACAGAAAAAGTATTTGACAAAATACAGCATGCTTTCTTGATTAAAACTCTCCACAGTGTAGGGATAGAGGGAACATACCTCAATGTCATAAAAGCCATCTATGAAAAGCCAAAAGCAAATATCATTCTTAATGGGGAAAAACTGAGAGCTTTTCCCCTAAGGTCAGGAACCTGAAAGGGATCCCCATTCTCACTACTGTTGTTCAATATAGCACTAGAAGTCCTAGCCTCAGCAATCAGACAACTGAAAGAAATAAAAGGCATTCAAATTGGCCAAGAAGTCAAATTCTCACTCTTTGCAGATGACAGGATAACTTATGTAGAAAACCCAAAAGACTCTACCCCCAAATGGCTAGATCTTATACAGGTATACAGCAATGTGGCAGTATATAAAATCAATGCATAGAATTCAGTTGCATTTCTATATACTAAGAATGAGTAGAAGAAAGTTAAATTAGGGAATCAATCCCATTTACAACTGCACCAAAAACCATAAGATACCTAGCAATAAACCTAACCAAAGAGGCAAAGGATCTGTACTCTAAACACTACAGAACACATGAAAGACATTGAGGAAAACACAAATAAATGGAAAAACATTCCATGTTCCTGGACTGGAAGAGTAAGTATTGTTAAAATGTCTATACTCCCCAGAGCCATCTGCAAATTCAGTGCAATCCCTAGCAAAATACCATCACAGAGCTGGAACAAACAATCCTAAAATTTGTTTGGAACCAGAAAAAACCCAAGTAGCCAGAGGAATGAGAAAATGAAAATCAAAGGCAGTGACACCCCAATGCCAGATGTCAAGCTATGTTAGAAAGCTGTAATCATCAAGACAGTATGGTACTGACACAAAAAAAGACACATAGATCAATGGAACATAATAAAGAGCTCAGAAACAGACCCTCAACTCTATGGCAACTAATCATGGACAAAGCAGGAAAGAATATCCAATGGGAAAAGGACAGTCTCTTCAACAAATGGTTCTGGGAAAATTAGATAGCCACATGTAGAAGAATGAAACTGGGCCATTTTTTTAAACACCATATGCAAAGATGAACTCAAAATGGATGAAGGATCTAAATGTGAGACAGGAATCCATCAAAATCCTAGAGGAGAACACCGGCAGCAACCTCTTTGTGTTTGGCCACAGCAATTTCTTCCTCGACACCTCTCCAAAGGCAAGGGAAACAAAAGCACAAATAAACTATTGGGGTGTCATCAAGATAAAAAGCTTCTGCACAGCAAAGGAATTAGTCCACAAAACTAAAAGGCAACCTATGAATGGGAGAAGATATTTTCAAATGACATATCAGATCAAGGGCTAGTATCCAAGATCTATAAAGAACTTATCAAACTCAACACCCCAAAAACCAGAAATCCAGTCAAGGAATGAGCATAAGACATGAACAGAATTTCTCCAATGAAGACATACAAATGGCCAAGAGACACATAAAAAAATGCTCCACATCACCTGGCATCAGGGAAATATAATTCAAAAGCACAATGAGCTATCACCTCACACCAGTCAGAATGGCTAACATTAACAAGTTACACTATTGGTGGGAATGCAAGTTGATGCAGCCACTTTGGAGAACAGTGTGGAGATTCCTCAAGAAATTAAAAATAGAGCTTCCCTATGACCCTGCAATTGCACTACTGCAGAGATACAGATGTAGTGAAAAGAAGGGCCATCTATACCCCAATGTTTATAGCAGCAATGGCCACGGTCGCCAAACTGTGGAAAGAACCAAGATGCCCTTCAACGGACGAATGTATAAAGAAGATGTGGTCCATATACACTATGGAGTATTATGCCTCTATCAGAAAGGATGAATACCCAACTTTTGTATCAACATGGACAGGACTGGAAGAGATTATGCTGAGTGAAATAAGTCAAGCAGAGAGAGTCAATTATCATATGGTTTCACTTATTTGTGGAGCATAACAAGTAACATGGAGGACATGGGGAGATGGAGAGGAGAAGGGAATTGAGGGAAATTGGAAGGGGAGGTGAACCATGAGAGACTATGGACTCTGAAAAACAACCTGAGGGTTTTGAAGGGGTGGGGGGTGGGAGGTTGGGGGAACCAGGTGGTGGGTATTAGGAGGGCACGGATTGCATGGAGCACTGAGTATGGTACAAAAACAATGAATAATGTTACGCTGAAAAGAAATTAAAAAAAATTTTTTTAAAAGACAAAAAAAGGAAAAAAAAGTCATGAAACAACAAATGTTGGTGAGGATGCAGAGAAAAGGGAACTCTCTTATGATGTTGATAGGGATGCAAGCTGGTGCAGCCACTCTGGCAAACAATATGGAGGTTCCTCGAAAAGTTAAAAATAGAGCTACTCTATGTCCCAGGAATTGAACTACTAGGTATTTATCCCAAAGATAAATATGAAGGGGGCACCTGCACCCCAATGTTCCTAGTAGCACTGTCCATACTAGCCAAACTGTGGAAAGAGCTGAGAATGTTCATCGACAGATGAATGGATAAAGAAGTGGTATACATATACAATGAAATATTACTCAGCCATGAGAAAGGATGAACACTTACCATGTGCAACAATGTAGATGAAACTGGAGGGTAATATGCTGAGAGAAATAAGTCAATCAGAGAAGGGCAATTATCACATGGTTTCACTCATATGTGGAATATGAGCAACAACATTGAGGATCACAGGGTAAGGGAAGGAAAACTGATTGGGAAGTCATCAGAGAGGGAGAAAAAGAATGAGAAAATAAACTAAGGGCTGCTGGAGGGGAGGTGGGGGCATGGGGTAAATGGGTGATGGCCATTAAGGAGGACATATGATGTGATGAGCACTGGGTATTATAAGAAACTGATGAATTACTGAACTCTACATCTGAAACTAATGATATATTGTATGTTGTCTAATTGAATTTAAATTAAAAAATTAAAGGGAATATACATACATAATTACATTAAAAAATTACTCATGTTGATTGCCTGAACAGATGAAATTAACCAGATCACTAAAAAAAAACCCAAACCTCCCTTTCTTTTCTATTGTATTATCTTAATAGTGGACATGTTTAAAACATTTTAATAAGCATTTATGTGATCATACTATGAATTTTAATCTTGTTTAGAATGGCCCCATGTGAAAATCAGTTTGAATGAAGTAATACCACTTCCTAAGATGATTATATATTTTTTTCTGATGGTTAGTGATAAGTGCACAAAATTTAAAAACTACAGCTCAATTTCTGATGTATTTTTGCTTCCTAGCTTAAGAAAAATTAAAAAGCAGTATTTCCACATCATCTTCAGTGTGATTTCACTGCATAAATTGTAATTAGTTTAATTTTATTTTGCATATCGATATTCTTTTTTTTTTTTTTTTGATTATTTATTTATTTGACAGACAGAGATCACAAGTAGGCAGAGAGGCAGGCAGAGAGAGAGGGGGAAGCAGGCTCCACTGAGAAGAGAGCCTGATGCAGGGTTCAATCCCAGGACCCTGGGATCATGACCTGAGCTGAAGGTAGAAGCTTTAAACCACTGAGCCACCCAGGTGCCTCTGCATATCAATATTCTTAAAACTAAATCTGAAGGAAAAATAAATAATTGAATTAAAGGTAAGAACAGGAGACCACATCTTAATTAAGGTATTTTTAATAGTTATGGTCTTGCATGAACTACAACAAGGCAAACACTGAAACAGTGATTTAAATTACAGAACTGTGATCTTTGCATTATTATTTCGAGTAACTTAGCAATTTTATTTTTTTTTAATTTTTTTGAATGAATATAATTGACACACAATGTTACATTAGTTTCAGGTGCACAACACAGTGATTCAATTTCTCTATAACATTACACTATGCTCACCACTTGTGTAGCGACCATCTACCACCATACAGTGATATTACAATAAAAATGACTATATTCCCTATGCCTTTTATTTCTATGACTTACTCATTTCCTAACTGGAAGGCCGTATCTCCCATTTCCCTTCACTCTGTGACTCCTCCCTATAACCCCATCCCCCTGGCAATCATCCGTTTGTTCCCTGTATTTATGGGTCTGATTCTGCTTTTTGTCTATTTATTTGTTTTTGCTTTTCAGATTCCATATATGAGTGAAATCATATGGTCCTTCCATGCTATTATGAATAGCAAGACCTCACTCTTTCGTATGGCTGAGTAATATCCTATCATACACACACACACACACACACACACACACACACACACCCCACATCTTCATTCCCCATTTGTCTACTAATGGACACTTAGGTTGTTTTCATATCTTGGAAAAATGCTGCGATAAACATAGGGTATGTATATATTTTGAAATTAGTGTTTTTGTTTTCTTTAAGTAAATAGTAGTGAAATACTGGATCGTACAGTATTTCTAATATTTTGAGAAATCTTCATAATGTTCTATGCAGTGTCTGTACAAATTTACACTCTCACCAACAGGGCAAGCGTTTCCTTTTTCTCCACATATTCACCAACACTTGTTCTTTCTTCTTTTTGATTTTAGCTATTCTGACAGATGTAAGGTGATACCTCACTATGGTTTTGATTTGCATTTCTCTGATGATAAGTGCTGGTGAGCATTTTTCATGTGTCTATTGGCCATCGGTATATCTTCCTTGGAAAAATGTCTATTTGGATCCTTCCTTCATTTTTTAAACCAAATCATTTTCATGTGTGTGTATGTGTGTGTGGTGTGTCTAGTGTAAATATATTCTAAGAGTCCAGCATTATCCTGCAATTAAAACAAGATAAAGACAAAGGCACCACCAAAAAAAAAAAAAAAAAAAAAAAAGGAGGAAAGAAAGAAAGAAAACTATAGGACACTATCCTCAGTGAAGAGTCCTTAACAAATCCTAAGAAAACTGCATTCAACTATAATTTAAAAGGATCATTCAACATAATCAAATGAGATCTATTCCAAGAATAGAAACATGGCCCACTATTCGCAAGTCACTCAATGTGCTATACCATATCAACAAAACAAAGGATAAAAATCATATAAGCATGTCAATAAATGCAGAAAAAGCATCTGATAAAACACAACACCCATTCATTATAAAAATTTTCAAGAAAGCGTGTTTAAAGAGAACAGACCTCAACAAAATAAAGGCCACATATGAAAGCCCCACAGCTAATATCATACTCTGTGGTGAAAATCTGAGTTTTCCCTCAAAGATTAGGAACAAGACATAGATGTCCACCCTTACCACTTTTATTCAACACATTACCGGAAGTCCTGGACACAGCAATCAGACAAGAACAAATAAACAAAAGGCATCTATATGGGTAAAGAAGAAGTTAAACTGTCACTATTTGCAGATATGATCCTATACATAGAAAACTCCAAGTACTGGGGTGCCTGCATGGCTCAGTCAGTTAAGCATCTGCCTTCAGCTCAGGTCATGATCTCAGGGTCCTGGGGTCGAGTCCTACATCAGGCTCTCTGCTCAACTGAGAACCTGCCCCTCCTTCTCCCTCTGCCTGCCTCTCTACCTACTTGTACTCTCTGTCATCTAAATAAATAAAATCTTAAAAAAAAAAGAAGAAAGAAAACCCCAAGTATTCCACCAAAAAACTATTAGAAGGAATTTTATTCATAAGTATTT
Source organism: Lontra canadensis (assembly GCF_010015895.1). Lineage (NCBI taxonomy): Eukaryota > Metazoa > Chordata > Mammalia > Carnivora > Mustelidae > Lontra > Lontra canadensis. Next base: position 7,128 of record NW_022631726.1, read on the forward strand.
ATTTTGTTAACTTTAAAGACTTATCATAGCACTTACCAGTGATTTCTGAGGTAGTTTTGAAAGACCTCTAAATTTAATTCTCTCCAAAATTTAAAGAAGACAATTGAGGAGAAGACTTTATAAAAATTTGTGGGGTTAGCAGTACCACAGAGAGAACACTAATTATGAAATTAATCTGTACACTTGGGCAATTCAATTCTTTTTTTACATTAACTGTTTGCAGATACACTTATTTAATACTAAAGTTGCATGGCTTAGGGTTCACTTGGGGTTCTCCACTCAAAATCAACTTGCCCATTCAACTATATTTCCCTCACAACTAATTCCTTCATGTAAGGAGATAGTGAGAATTAGAAAAACATAAAAAATGATTGCAAATGGCTTTTACTCATTAAATATACACAAAATATCACAGCACATGTGAGTGTATGCATCTGTATACATTCACTGATTAGATTCATCAATAATCCCACAGCTTCCCACGTTTCATTAAAGAGAACCAGAATCAATTATGACTCTATGATGACTTCTGTAGGTCCTAGGCACTTTAACTTCCTCACCTCCTTCCTCACCTCCTTCCTCCATTAAAAACACACACATGCTCACCTTGGCAGCACATATAGATTATAACAGACACAAAAATACTCAATTTTTTTTACAACTACATGGTATAAACATGAATATCTTAATATATTTAATACATATTGTTTGACCTGAAAGATCATGATTTTCTTGTGAATTTAAACTAAATTAAAGTGTTTTTGTGACTCCCTAAAAGTAATGAGCACCCCAGGCACTGTGCCTAAAGAAAAGTTGGCCCCCAGATCAAAAGGAGATCTTTTTCTTTGAAATAATTTCCATTTTAAGAGAAAAATTTGAAATTGGAGGCTACTTAGAAAGGATACCAGAACTTGATTTTAATAAAAACTTCAATCTTCAAAGTACCTCCCCCAAATCAATAAGAAGTGGTAAAATGGAGTGACCTGAGATCCATTTCTTCTCCTGTATAACATATGATGGCGAAAGAAAAAGAAAAAATATGGCAGCATAAGTATGACACAGTAAAACAGGAATTGTTATGGACTTACATAGTCATCAAGGACACAGCCGAACTTCTAATAATAAATAATTGCATTATAACCACTTCAAAAAAGTTGTCATAGTCAGCCAATGGGAATGAGGAATCATGTGATTTCCTAAAAAATATGGATTTTATATTTCATTGAAGAATAATGCTATGAAGTCTCTACCTTTACTAAGAAGTGCAGAGTAGAAAAAGACAGATAGAGATAAATTCTCATTGCTCAGAAAAAAGATACCAAAGAGTACATGGCTTAAGTCATAAATTTAAAAATACCAAACAAGGATGTCTGGGAGGCTGGGTTAAATATCCGATTCTTGGTGTCAGCTCAGGTCTTGATGTAAGGGTCATGGATGCAAGCCCTGCATTGGGCTCCATGCTGGGTATGGAGCCCACTTAAAAAACAAGAAAATACTAAAACAATATATAGCTTTAAAGAATGAGTTAAAAGAAAAATAAATTAAGATTAAAGTGATAAATAGAGTTCTTTCCATGCAAATGAAATAGCCAGTTGATTTCCCACAATTCTGCTAATTACAGATTTTCTTTTTTTTAATTACAGATTTTCAATTAAAAATATGACCTATCATAACTGTCACCAAAATGACTAAAGTATTCCATAAAAATAAAACTAGCATAACAAAGTTATAATGTACATTTATGTGGCTCCCATTTGTTTTCACCCTGAGTGCCTCAAAATATTTGTCCAGCAAATTACCATGTCCTTAAACTATGTTTTTAAAATTGTGTTTTCTATTATATCTTCATATTTCACAATAGTGCATGAAAAAGTAGTCAGTGCTAAATAAAATACATACCAAATGGATAAGAAGTGTAGATTACTCATCAACCTATTTTCTTCAGACTTTTGCTAATATATAAACTTTGCTTATTTATTAAAATGAGAGGTAACAGGGGTTCTTGGGTGGCCATTAAGCATCTGACTCTTGATTGTGGCTCAGGTCATTATCTCAGTCTCATGGAATTAACTTCAGTGCTCAGGGCAGAGTCTGGTTGTCTCTTTCCCTCTGCTCCTCCCCTACTAGAGCTCCCTCTCTCTTTCAAATGAGTAAATGAATGAATGAATGAATGCATAAAATTTAGAACACAGTAAAAATAAAATAAAACAAGACACAACAGTCACTATGCAAACTACATGTTTTGTGGGAGGCTGAGTACATATGGTAGAAGCTATTAGCAAAACATCATAAAAGATGCCTTACAAAATGTAAATGAACCGAAAGGAATTAGCAAATACATTGTATACTGGGTACCACCACAATTCTGAAAGATCTTAAAAAGTAGCCAAGAATGGACTCAACTTTATAATTTTTGATTGAGGACATACTTCGGAGTAGCAAAAGGAATCCAACTATTTTTAACACTACATATCAAGTGAGACTTTAAATATAACTTAAGGTGTGCCACTATGTTTGTACATGTGTGTCTCTACTTGCCAGTGGAGATACATATATCAGTAGATAGACAGACAGATAGATAGGTAGACATTGATATGTTAACATGGGCTAAATACATAAGGAACCAATTATATACCTGTTTATCTGATGTTTCAAAACAACTGTAATGGTCAACAGCTTAGAAATACAGATGGCTACATATATTTGTGGACTTTTTCCTGAGGAAATGAATCAGATATACCAGATAGTGTATGTATTATCCTGTCAAATCCTACCCGCTTATGAATTATTTGATATCATGTCATAAAAAAAATTTGCAAAATTAGCTTGAACTGCTTTGGAGAAGAACAATTATAAAGACTGACAAAAGGCCCAAAATTTATAGAGAGGGTAATGATACCTGTCATTGAAAAGGATGTGGCAAGTGTCAAGGAGAATTTTTGGAAGGGTTGGTATAAGTTGCAAACTTCTCTAGTATTAAATTAATGATGTAGGAAGGGAAGCCAACTGCACATTAGTGGGATATGTGAATGATAACGAATTGGTAGGTGTACAAAAGAGGAGACTAAACAGAGAAATAAATCGACCTGTGCAGATTATGAATAGAGTAATAAACATAAAAAATGAAATTCAGCTTGGAAATGTGCAATTATGTCAGATCACTACCTTTGGTAGTGATACTCAGTACTTTTAAAAAGAGCCTAAGTTAAAATTCAACAGCTTTGTAGGAAGACCAGAAACAGAGAAGGGAATTGTGTATTTGTTTCTCTGTGTGTAGATTTCATTGTATCTAAAAAAACAATCCAGCTCCATCAGCTTCTATTATGGAACATTCTAGAGCCACAACAAACTGAGGGCCTCGTGGCAAACATATTGACAAGAATTAGAGGTTTAGTGACTAGAGTCTATAACAGAGCGAGGACAGGCTAATTTTACTACTTAATAACCATGTTTCTAATCAATTTTCCCCTGGAGTTACCTCACCACAACTTTTATTATTATTATTATTATTATTATTATTATTATTATTTTAAAAGATTTTATTTATTTACTTTAGGGAAGGGGCACAAGAGCGATGGGAGGAGCAGAGGGAGAGAGAGAGAGAGAGAATCTCAAGTAGATGCCACATTGAGAGAGTTGCCCTCCAGGGGACTCCATCTCACAACCCAGAGATCACGATCTGAGTGAAACCAAGAGTCAGACACTCCACCAACTGTGCCACCCAGGCAGCCCCCCTACACCTTTTAATGTTCAAACGTAACAAAACACAGTAAGCATCCGAACTTTCTACCTACCAATTTACTCAGAATTGAAGTCTCCAGTTCAAACGAAAGCACTTTTAGTTTTTTTGCCCATTTCTTGTCATTTGTCTCAGAACGCTTTCCCCCACCCACCCTCATAGTCCATATTTTATAGATAATTTCCAACCTCACTGAAAATAGATATGGAGGCAAGAACTAAAATCCACAGAATATTCCCAAACGATGTTTTAATCAGTAATAAATCTCTCTCCCAACTGTTATGTGTGATTAATGTTAGTAGTTAAATTAAGTGATTTAATTATAAAATCTCTTTATTCAAAAGATGGTTAATGATACACAGCTTTCATGACACATAACTCAGAATTTCCCAATGTGTTTCATGAACTACCAAGTTTATATACATTTATATATACATGTATTTTTCAAACAGTTCTGTGAGCCAAACGTTTACGGAAATTTTGTGTTTATAACATTGGAGAAGAGAATTAAACCAGCTTATTTACTGCACAATTTACCAGTTCTCTTTGCTGTGATGGATATGCTTATGTCATTGATTGTGGTGATGCTTTTATGGGTGTTTATCTCCAAACTTATCAAGTTGCACACATTAAATATGTGCAGCTTTCTGCATATTGACCATACCTCAATCAAGTGATTTAAAAAAAAAAAAAAGTTTCATTGTTGATCTCACTTTTTCCCCAAACATATGAGGCCCAAACTTCATTAGTAAACTTTTTTTAATTAAAAAATATATGAACAGAAGAGCACACAAATCTCAAGTATAGACTTGAATGCATTTTTCACAAAATGTAAACACTTAGAATCGGATCAAGAAACAGAACACCATAAATAATTCAGAAGCTCTGCTTATGATCGTTTTCATTCATGACCCTCCCCCAATCTTGACATGTAACACCATACGTTATTTTTGCCGGTCCGAATTTATAGAAATGAAACTGCACAGAAAGCAGACTTTTGTGGCTGCCTTATTTCTAAACTGTAAAAAATTTAAACTATTTTGCAATGGTTGTAAATGCACATGAAGATTTAAGAAACAGTATACAGAGATTACATATATCCTCACCCAATATTCCCCAATGGCAGAATTGTGCCTAACTGTAGTACCATATCACAACTGGAAAAGGGACATTGAGACAAGCCACCAGACTTACTCAGATCTCACATTTTTACATGCATTTTTATGCACATGTATTTAGCTGTATGTGGTTTTGTCACATGCCAATATTCATGTAACTGTCGCTATAGCCAAGACGTAGCCCCAAGAATGGTTTTAATATCACACAGGTCCCTTTATACTTTGCTCTCTCTTGGATAGCCACACCAACTTCCTACTGCATTCTGTCCCACCCTCACCCCAAACCCCTGGGAACTGGGAATTCCTTTTCTCTCTCCATTACTTAATCTCTTCAAGAGTGTTACAGGGGCCACCTGGGTGGCTCAGTCCACTAAGCAGCTGCCTTTGGCTCAGGTCATGATCCCAAGGTCCTGGGATCAAGTCCCACATCAGGCTCCTTGTTCAATGGGGAGCCTCTTTCTCCCTCTGTCTGTTCTGCCAGCTGTTCCCCCTGCTTGTGCACCCTCTCTCTCTCTCTCTCTCTCACACAAATAAATGAAAAAAAAAAAAGAGTGTTATAGGAATATAATTGCATGGTATGTCACTTTTAACATTTGCTTTTTTCACACAGCATAATTACCTTAAGATCCATCCAAGTCATTGCATAGTTCAGGAGTTTGTTCCTTTTCTTTACCAAGTAGTATTCCATGGAATGGATGTACCACTGTTGTTTAAAAATCCACCCAATGGAAAAACAAAATTCACCCACTGTAGGACATCTGAGTTGTTTCCAGGGCTCAGTTATTCTGGCTAGAGGAGTTCTGAGCATGCATGCACTGAACATTCATTCAATGAACACAAACACTGAACATAGATTCTCAATTCCCTGGGATCACTGAACAGGAGTGTAATTGACAGAACCTACACAGGTGTGTGTTTAGTTTTGCTGTGTTTTGTTTTTCAGACACTGCTAAGCTGATTTCCAAAGTCTATCATTTTATACTCCCACTAATGTATGAGCGATCTGGTTTCTCCACATCCTTGCTAGCATTTGGTGTTTTCACTATTTTTTATTTTATCCATGTGGATAGGTGTGTGATGGCATCTCACTGTGCCTTAACTTCCGTTTTCCTAAAATGGCTAAGAATGTTGAACTTTTCATGTCCTTACTTGCCATGTGTATATCTTCTTTAGTGAAATATCTATGTCTCCTGCTCATTTTCCACTTGAATCATTTTCCCATTTTTATATTTTGCGAGTTCACTGTTTTTTTAAACTACACATTTTTTTTTGTCAGATAGGCATTTTGCAAATATTTTCTCCCAGTATGTAGTGTGTTTTCGCATGCTCTTTACAAGATCTTTCAAAGAGCAAAAGTTCTTTTTTTAATTTTATTTTTATGAGGGCCAACTTACTCATTTTTCCATTTACGGTTCATGATTTTGGTGTCAACTCTAAGAACTTTTCAGCCAGCCCTACATCTTGTCTTGTCTACAAAAAAGAGTTAGTATTTTAATAGGAATTTCATGAAACCTACAGATCAGGTAAGAGAGAATTAACATCTTTACTATCTTGATTTTTTTAATCTATGAGGGTGGTATGCATCTCTGCTTATTTAGCTCTTTTCAAAATTTATCTCATTAGCATTTTATAATTACCATATAGATAATGTACATGTTAAGGTTTTAACCGACGTAATTTATTTTTCTTTAGATGGTGTTTCCTTCTATACTGAAAGAGTTCCACACTTTCCCGTCTTCCTGAGAACTTGATATTTGCTGTTGGTCTTCTTAATTTCTTTTTATTATAGTGGTATAATATTATAATTAAAATATTTCTTGGGGTGCCTGGGTGGCTCAGTGGGTTAATAAGCCTCTGCCTTCAGCTCAGGTCATGATCTCAGGGTTCTGGGATCGAGTCCCGCATTGGGCTCTCTGCTCAGCGGGGAGCCTGCTTCCCCCCCCCCTCTGCCTGCCTCTCTGCCTACTTGTGATCTCTCTCTCTCTGTCAAATAAATAAAATCTTTTAAAAAATTAAAATTAAAAAAATTTCTTGATCATTAACAATGTCGAGATTATTTTCTTGTTTCTTCTCTTCTACAAAATACCTGCACAATTCATTTTCCTATTTTTCTATAGAGTTGTCTGTGTCACTGATTGGGAGTAATGAACACATACACAAAATTAAGTATGTATGTACACACATACATGTATGTACACACATTAAACATACATATTCTAGATTTTTTTTGTGAAATGTATATATTGTAAATATCTCCTCCCCACACTTTTTGTCTAATGTATATGCTGTAAATATCTTCTCTCCATATGTATTTTATTTCTTATTCTATAAGTGGCCAGAAGAACAATTTCATAATTATAATAAAGTCCAGTTTATTGAATAAAGCTTTTTTGTGAGTTTCAGAATTCTTTGTCTACTCCAAGGTTATGGATCTTCTGCTAGTTTTTTTCCTCATGTGTTTTATATTTTTACCTCATATCCCTTTATTAAATCAATATTTTGGGGTTTCTGGTTGGCTCAGTTGGTTAAGCATCTGCCTTTAGCTCAGGTCACGATCCCAGGGTACACACCCCAAGGTCCTGGAATCAAGCCCAAAGTCAGGCTCCACACTCAGTGGGGAGTCTGCTTCTCTCTCTCCCTCTGCCCCTCCCCCCTACTCATGCGCTCTCTCTCTCTCCCTCAAATAAATAAATAATCTTTAAAAAAAGACAAAGAAATATCTTCCCCACACAGCACAGATAGAGAAATGTCACTTGAAATTTCAGAGTTAAGTTTCAGAGTTCTTTCCATGGAATATGTAAATATTCATCATAATTGTCCTGAGGCTTCCTAACAGACAACATTTATGGGTTTCCCTTTTCTCTCAATTGGCATTGCTTCGGATGACTATCCCAGTATTTCTCTTAGCAGTAAGACAGTAACTACACAGTGAATGATCTAGAAGCTTCAGGGAATGATATCAACTTAATACCGTAATAAAATCAGAACTGTGATTCAGTCTAGAGTTCATTCCAGAGTCTTTACAGTAATAAGAAAAAGCATGGTGATTTCCCTTTCCGTCATTTTGGTCTAAATTTAGACCACATTATCATGAATAAAGGTGGCTGTCGAAATACATCTTGGGCTCAAAGCTGTGAGGCAGTTTGGCATCTCCTTCAGAAGCTCCTGTCCTGAGCCTCTAGCTACTCGGGGGCCTGCACGATGAGACCAAAACCAGTTACAATCTAGTGAAATGCTCATTGGTATACTTCTTCTTAGGAATAAAACTAATGTAGAGAGGTATGTGGGAAAGGCAAGACTTTATGGGTTTAAAAAAAAAAAAAGCAAACACAACATATGCATGTATTTGTGACTCAGAATAATAAACACAAAGCGCTTGAATTTTATATGTTGAGTGTATATATTATTTGTTAATTCATTGGGGTTATGCATGTAAACATCTGATCTTAACACACATATTACTTTTGAGTGTCTTATATGTTTAAAGATTTTATTTATTAATTTGTCAGAGAGAGAGCACAAGCAGGTGGAGCTGCAGGCAGAGGGAGAGGGAAAAGCAGGCTCCCCACTGAGCAGGGAGCCTGATGCGGGGCTGGATCTCTTGACCCCGGGATCATGACCTGAGCCAAACGTAGATGCTTAACCCACTGAGCCACCCAGGTGCCCTAGCATATTATTAAAGATGTTTTTTTATTTCACAAATGTCATTTTTGTAAGATTTGAGGGTGAAGCAATTTTTAGAATACTTCTAATATTACACTTTTCACACCTCCATCCTACAAAAGTAATAAAACATGAGCTTAAAGCATTAGAAAGAAATTTTAGTTAATAATACAACTTAATTTAGTACTTATAACAAATACAAAATCAATAAGGCAAAACACATTATAATTACTTTGATATACATCTTAATATGTTTGAAATAGATGCTAATTACAGAATCAGCCAATATTGGACCTTTAATCATAGATAATTAGCCTTGTGATGAATAGTAACAATATTTAGAAGCTTCCACACGGTGTATATTTGCTGTACGGGTCTACTGTTTGTTGGATGTTATCAGATTCTTATTTTGACTAGCTATACACTAATGGGATTTCTTCCTACAGTTTTATAAGATTATTTTTATCTTTGCACATAAAACCGTGCAATATTAAATCATTCAGCTGAAAGGAAATAACTAAGATTCTATTGTTCTTCATTGTTACAAATTGTTTTTACTGAGACCTCCATCCTTATCCGAACAACATCCTCTCAATCAGATTAAGGTGACCTGCCTCCTCTCTGCTAGGATGACAATGATGATGTTTTCTAAGACAGAAGGATCTGTTATTTTCAACCACAACTGCTTTCCCACATCATTATTACAGGTAAAGATGTGATAACATTTCATTTTACTTAAAATCGGCTCATGTCACACATACAACATATACTATAGGGCTCTTTGGGCTAAATATATCCAACAGAAGAGTTAGAATAAAAGTCAAAGTACTTTGTATGCCATCTAAGACATGAAACTCTTTACCAAATTAGAGGATAAGGAAAGCTATGTAGAATTGCTTGACACAGAGCATTATTTTAATTCTAGGCTCCTTAGTACATGCTTATGCAAAACACTGACCCTCCCCAAGCCCACCATGCCATCACCAAGGCTCACGTACACATGTATCTTTAAAAAGCACTAGAGGAGAATGTTCCTTTAAACTTTTCAGTTAACTTACACATACTGCAAAGGAATAATCCTAAATACATCCTTTAAATGAACTCCCCAACTGTAAAAACAGATGGTAAGGCTTAGGCCTACTGTAGCAGAAAATGCTTTCCAGAAAAATTGGACATTGGGGTGCCTGGGTGGCTCAGTGGGTTAAACTACAGACTTTTGGTTTTGACTCAGGTCATAATCTCAGGGTCATGAGATCGAGCCCTGCATTGGGCTCTGTGCCTGGCACAGAGCCTGCTTGAGATTCTCTCTTTCCCTCTCCCTTGCACTGCCCTCCTCCCCGGCTCTCCCTCTCCCCATAATTAATTAATTAATCAATTAATTTTTAAAATGGAGCTTATGATGAACTAATTGTTTAGAAAATCACTGTCAAAACTGCGTAAACCACCCATATCCAGCACTTTCTCAGAAAGCTTCCAAGACAAGGAGCATTTCTTATCTCTTGTTTGTCCTTGACACCTTCATTTTTTTATACTCATGCCCATTCTCTAAACACTTTCACCAGTATTTCTTTATCTTCCAAATTACAAAGATCTTAACTCACTCAGGTAGCCTCTATCAGAATTATTCTTTTATATGGGCAAAGACTATATTTCAGAATGCACAGCGATTTCTTTTAAATAAACCAGTGGAGGACAAATAAACTTGGGGAAACAATAACACTAGAAAAGTCTGACATTGGATTTATCTTCTGCTTGTTCCAAAGCCATATTTTCGTGATCACTTTAAAAATGAAGACTGCATTTGTTTGAGCAGAGTTTTATTATTTATGCCCTTGGACTACAGTTTAATTTTGTACTACAGACAGATGATGTTTCCACTATATTTTATTAATTTAGGAAAAAAAATTTTTTTATTGTCTTTGAAAGCTAAAAAGTTGTGTCAACTGGCGTGTTATTTACACAGATGGTTTAAGAAGTACTTCCAGTTGCTTTCTGAGAAATTGTTTACTAGCTTTTTTGAATAATTGAGAAAAGTTTCAATTATTCAATTATATCAGTCCCTGCCAAATCTCTGATTATTTCAATTCGATGGCATAAATAAAATGGCAATGTACTTATATAACAGTAGCTACAAGATGTTTCTCCAGGCACTCAGTAAATGCTGAATGATTCTATAAAGGGAGCATAAGTGACTTAATCCAGTAAACTCACAGAACTGCTTCCTGTAGAATTTATGGTTTGTGTGAGGAGAAATACACACATGAAAAAACATAGATATAGGAGTTTTGAGTTAAAATTAATGCACACAGAAATATATTTGGGGCAGTTGGAAAGGAGGCAGTTCCCTGAGAAACTGTGATCTGACCAGATTTTTGAAAATCTTAGAGAGAGGCGCTGCAAAGACAGGTAACACTTCAGTCTGGTCCTAGGGACACAGAAGTGAAATTACCATCACCGCTGCTCTGTGCCTCACGTGGGCTTCTGTCATTCCATCCCCAACAAAACTCCACTCCGGGGTGTCCTGGCATCCACCCCCCAGGGCTTTATAAAACTGACACATCTCACTACTGTTTCATCAACCATGTCCTGCGAGCCCAGCATGGAGCCAAGTGCTGTATATGGATTAGCTATTTATTTAGATGTGGTTACAGCTCTGTAAGTTAAATACTAAGCAATAAAACCAAGATTCAATCTTTGGTCTCCTTTTATACTTTAAACTATTATTCCCGGTCCCAGATTCAGAAAAAAATAAAGCTTTTTTTTTTTTTTTTTCTTAAGATTCTATTTATTTATTTGAGACAGCGAGCATGAAGAACAGTGTGGGGGGGTTGGTAGAGGAAGAAGAGGAAGGAGCAGACTCCCAGAGGATCAGGGAGCCAGACACTCAGGAGGGCCGCTGTCCCTGCAATCCCAGGACTCTGGGATCATGACCTGAACCAAAGGCAGTGAACCAACTAAGCCAGCCAGGCACACCACCAATGTAAGTTCTTGAGGTCATTTCTCCCAACAACCCTTGTAATCAATATTCTTCCCTGTCTTCCAGAGTTTTCCCCTGTATGTCTCCTAGGCTAAGCCACCATGTGGCTTACCAAAACCCAACTTGTTAAGTTTGAATTGATCAATGCGGCCTTAGCCTGGGAGCCCCAGAGAATTCTACACATGGACTTTAATAAAAGGAGCTCTGCCCTGCTGTCTGCACTGTGTCTTGACCTCCCTCTGTGGCCTCTCAAAGTGTCCCAGTTTTTTCTTCCAGGACCAGTGAATAATAAACCTGATTGCAATTCCTCTTGTGGTCTCTTGTTGAAGCAAGGCTCACCATCTGGCACCCCTGTGCTTCCCCTAGTAAGTGTTCATTTGACAAATTCATAATAACAGATAAAACCTTTGACTTACAGAACACTATTTACTCACTGTGCAACTTGTCAGATTACTGAAAATTTAAATAAGAGGAAACAGTAAGAAAAATGAACAAACACCAGGAATCAGCCTCTAAAGGATGTAATAAAGAAAAACTGCAAAAGAGCTACAGTCAGATGTTTCATTTTCTGCCCTTTCTACAGCTACCTGCTCTAACGAAACAGACAGAAACCCTGGGACATGAGCAGCGTTCACCATCTGTTCAGTTACTAGCTGGCTTTGGCAAGTCATGTAGCTTGTTTTCCTTCCTTTTCACATGGTTTGAATAGCTTCATAACAACTCTCCTAATTTTTGAGGAGTGGCCATACTCGAACTACAGGGATTAGCATAGAGTAGCTGCCTCATAAAGAACAGGAAATAGGGGGGCGCCTGGGTGGCTCAGTGGGTTAAGCCTCTGCCTTTGGCTCAGGGCATGATCCCAGGGTCCTGGGATTGAGACCAGCATGGCATAGGGCTTCTCTGCTCAGCAGGGAGCCTGCTTGCTCCTCTCTCTCTGCCTGCCTCTCTGCCTATTTGTGACCTCTGTCTGTCAAATAAATAAATAAAATCTTTTAAAAAAAAAGAAAGAAAAATGAAACAAAATACTTCTCTCTGAAAGTTACATGACTAAAAACAAAGGCACGTTTTTTCCAAACAATATTATTATTGATATTGGGAGCAAACTGGAACATGAAAAGAGTAGGAAACATTTACATATAAATCAAGATGAATCTCATAATCAAAATAAAAAAGGTTAAATGGAAAAATATTATTTTAATTTTTAAATAAGAACCGGGTTTGGAATCAGAGAATGTTAAAAGTTTTAACTTATAATGTAAAGGTGAATAAATTAAAGCATAAGGTTGCTTGCAATGCAAACAAAGAAAATGAGCTTGAGACAATAATATCTGAAAATTAATGAAGCAGAATTTAGAGAGGAAATGCTGAAAAGTAAATTACAGGGAAATATTCCAGTATTACATAAAAATGGGAAGCATGGCTGCTCTTAACAAGAAAAATAAAGAGAAAGGCTTACACAAAGCAAAACAAATGTTTATTTTTCTTACTTGGCAAAAGGTGTCATATTGCTATATTAAAGGGGAAGAAAAATAAAAGGCTGAGTTCCATTTCTTATGAATAAAAGGAAATATGTGGGTCCCTGACTACCAAACTTCCTGACCCTAAAAAGGCATTTAGCTTCCTTCTTTGAATTTTGTATCTTTATAATTTTAACCTGGTCCAAGTTAAATATTATTAGAGCTTTAAAATGTCGAAGCCCATTGAAAAACACGAACAGTTCCTTATGAAGTCTACTCCATTGTCCACCTCTACAAAATAATGGTTATGTTTCTTACTTTGATTTAAAATTAAATTCCCTGTTAATAAAATTGAAAGCCCTTGCTCTATTTTCCCAGTGATGCTTTTAAAAAGTTGTACTTTATTTTAACTATATCCCTCATGTTTTTATTATTTTAGCCCAGACCCATTGAATTCCTCTTCCCACGTAGTTTCACTTCATAATGGAGGTTATGGATTCTTGTTTCTTCAGCTTGATGTTGGCTTATAGTCATGATTTTTCCAATCTACTTCGAAAGCATTAGTATATCTACATGGGCAGGCTATAGTGAGTAGTGAGAATATAGAAACAGAATGCACAATCTGAAAATCTATTTTAGGACCCATAGAGATTTCACTTAAAATAATAGATCCTTTGGACAATGAACTATTTTTCTCATAATATTTGAGGGATAAACAAAGTGTTTAACCACCTCATGACTTCAATCAGTGTTACTCAGTATGGTACGGGATTTAAATATACCAAGTACTACTGTTCTTTGTTTTCACTCAAAAATGATAAATGAAAAATTTGGATATCTCAAACTGTTCTGTGCCAGTCTAAGTCGTTGTGATGTTTATATTTTCCTTTATAAACCATTTCTGATAAAATGACTCTTCCATAATCTTCATAACCACTTTATGAGGCAAATAGTTATTTTGTTTTAAAGCAATAAACTGAAGTACTGAAATTTTAATTGGCTTGGTAACACTCATGCAACTAGAATCAGATATTGAGAATCAAACCAAATAAACACATATACAAACATATATATCAAAACAAATATATATAAATATGTATAAATTTGCCCCGAGGACTGTTTTAGTGGATTCTCTTAAGTTGACATGTGCCACGGTTTCATTACTATTCAGTTTAAAACATTTTCTAGTTTCTATTGTGATACCATTAAAAATCCATGGGCCATTGAGAAGTATATTTGCTAATACTGGGGGATTTTTAAAGATTTTATGTATTTATTTGACAAACAGAGATTACAAGTAGGCAGAGAGGCAGACAGAGAGAGGGGGAAGCAGGTTCCCTGCTGAGCAGAGAGCCCGATGTGGGGCTCGATCACTGAGGGATTTTTAAATTATCATTTATCATTTTGATTTTTCAGCCATTTCCAGTGAGTCCGAAGAAAATGCTCTCTATGATGCCAGTTGTTTGAAATATGTTCTGACTTTCCCTACTTTCCAGTCTGTGGGCAGTTTTTGTCATTTTCATTTGGCCTTCCTGGAAACAATGGTAACAGAAAGTCATTGAGTGCAAAAGCCCATACATGCTCATTATGTAAAGCTGGGTAAGATGTTTAAATCTTTTGTTTATTAGGAGATATCAGTAAGAGAGTGAGGAGGAAAGCCACATAGTGAGAACATGTATACTAAATATTATATCTAATAGAGAAACCCTCCTTTAAAGACTGAGCTCAAGACATCACTAGACAAACCAGTATTTAGTCACTGTTGTTAGATATAAGCCACCATTAAATTAAGAGTAAGAAATAAGAAATGTAAGTTTGGAATTGAGTGCTACTACTACTACTATAATTATATATGACTATCATCTGCACAGGAAAATCAGGAAAATGATGGCTACATCAGTATGGAAGAAAGGAGAAATCCCTAAATAGTTTTGTGAACATGGATTAGATATTTGGGGAAAAATAAATTTAGATTTGTACCTCATGTCTTACCGTATTCTGATGAATATTCCATTCTGATGGAAATTTAAATGTAAGTAAGAAGGCTAGTGAGAGAGAGAGAGAGAGAGAACATAAAACTAGTAGAAGGAGAAAATATAATGTTGTAGTATCTGTGGTTTAAAACTAGGAGTGGGCATGAGCTTTTTTAAGAATGACCCCTGAAACTAGAACTCATCAAGAAAAAGGGGTATAGTGGTGCCTGCGTGGCTCAGTTAGTTAACCATCTGGCTCTTGATTTCAGCTCGGGTCATGGTCTCAGGTCCGTGGGATCAAGCCCTGTGCAGGGCTCTGTGCTCAGGGCAGAGTCTGCTGGTCCCTCTCCCTCTGCTCCTCCCCCCACTCTCTCCATCTCTAAAATATATAAATAAAGAATCTTTAAAAAAAAAAAAAAAAGATGGTATATCTAACAATTAAAAAATAATAAAGTTCCCTAGGTACCAAAATTATGATGTATTTCAAATGCCTATATTCCCCCAAAGACCTAATTCTGTGCACCTACAAAACAAACTCCAGGTGTATTAACCAGATTAATCTTATTTTTATTGAAACAAACCAAAGATTTAAAAAAGCTGAAAAGGTAATGCCAATATTCACTAAAATGAAAAACAAAGAAATGGCATTTGCTCTTCAATTTATTAAGATATATTATAAAATTTCAGGAACTAAAAAATATGCTAACACTTTTAGAAGAGACAAAAGACATATGGGAGAGAGAGTTTAGCTATATTCAACTGTAACCTAATTTTGTGTTATTCAAGGGGAAGGGTAAACTATATAGAAGATGGTGTTTAGGAGACTGGCTTTCTATACAAAGGGCAAGAAAGTTTACATCATTTGTTTATTCAATCTACAAGTATTTACTGACTTTCTGTTTACTGACTTCCTTATCTTCCAGTGACTGAAGATATATCCATGAACCGAAATTTCAACCTTTATAGAACTAAATACAGGATGTATTAGATGACAGCATTCACCCTGAGAAGAAGAGTCAATCAAGAGGGTAGGCAGTTGTGATGGTGCTAATGGTGACCCTGAGGCAGGGGTGCAGCTGTAATTGGGATGGGGGTGCCGGTGAGAAGGTGGTGGTATAGTGGTGCTTGCAGTCATGGTGGTCATGGTGGTCTTGGTGCTCATGAGGGTGATGGTATAGGTGTTACTTA
Organism: Lontra canadensis; assembly: GCF_010015895.1. Taxonomy (NCBI): domain Eukaryota; kingdom Metazoa; phylum Chordata; class Mammalia; order Carnivora; family Mustelidae; genus Lontra; species Lontra canadensis. The sequence goes on from NW_022631726.1 coordinate 23,243, forward strand.
GATTGGGATGTGTGGTTTACTTTATTTGGTGTTGGAGAAGACCTCATGTTAGGTGTTCTTTGGCAGAGAAATGAAACAAGGAACTAAGGAAAGCAGACTGTAAAGTGTAAAAGCCAACTTGATGAGTTGTGTTAGGCACGCATTAAGAAAAGGAAGGAATCTTGCATGCCTGGAGTGATAGACAGAGGACAAGAAGGTATATTGAACAACTGTGCAAACTCATGGTTATCAGAGAAATGCACTGAGTTAGCATGCAGAAAGCACACACACACACACACACACACACACACACACACAGAGATGCACGTGTATAAAATTCTCCTTCTAATGCGCCTTTTTCTTTCATTCAACATTTAACAACATTCCCACATGTTGTTTTTCCTGTGGTCTAAACTGCTCATATTTATTGCTTTTCCAATTTATAGCCAATCTTTGGAATACTGTGAACGTTCAACCTCCTCACCTTCTAACATATTTTTTCTATATTGAGAAAAAAACTGAGAATAGTCACTAATGCAGATGCGGGGATTTTTTTATGCTTAACCCCTCAACTTTAACAACTTAGCCAACTTCAAAGTCATTAATTTCTGTCCATTCTTAGTCATCCTTTAAGTAAAATGATACATTTCCTGGTAC
>NW_022631726.1:26878-31967 GCF_010015895.1 Lontra canadensis
ATTAGACAACATACAATATATCACTAGTTTCAGATATAGAGTTCAGTAATTCATCAGTTCCTTATAATACCCAGTGCTCATCACATCATATGTCCTCCTTAATGGCCATCACCCATTTACCCCATGCCCCCACCTCCCCTCCAGCAGCCCTTAGTTTATTTTCTCATTCTTTTTCTCCCTCTCTGATGACTTCCCAATCAGTTTTCCTTCCCTTACCCTGTGATCCTCAATGTTGTTGCTCATATTCCACATATGAGTGAAACCATGTGATAATTGCCCTTCTCTGATTGACTTATTTCTCTCAGCATGTTACCCTCCAGTTTCATCTACATTGTTGCACATGGTAAGTGTTCATCCTTTCTCATGGCTGAGTAATATTTCATTGTATATGTATACCACTTCTTTATCCATTCATCTGTCGATGAACATTCTCAGCTCTTTCCACAGTTTGGCTAGTATGGACATTGCTACTAGGAATATTGGGGTGCAGGTGCCCCCTTCATATTTATCTTTGGGATAAATACCTAGTAGTTCAATTCCTGGGACATAGAGTAGCTCTATTTTTAACTTTTCGAGGAACCTCCATACTGTTTGCCAGAGTGGCTGCACCAGCTTGCATCCCTATCAACATCATAAGAGAGTTCCCTTTTCTCTGCATCCTCACCAACATTTGTTGTTTCATGACTTTTTTTTCCTTTTTTTGTCTTTTAAAAAAAATTTTTTTTTAATTTCTTTTCAGCGTAACATTATTCATTGTTTTTGCACCACACTCAGTGCTCCATGCAATCGGTGCCCTCCTAACACCCACCACCTGGTTCCCCCAACCTCCCACCCCCCACCCCCTCTTCAGTTCAAACTCTTTCTTTCTGAGGGAGAAGCTTCAAATTTTGAGTTACCGCTCGATTGTCACTGTACTGGAGCTAGAGCTTATATATGTGCTGCCTGAAGCAAGCACGGAGCTAGAGCTTATAGTCTGACAACAAAGTAGCATTCTCTCCTAGGAGTAGAATTTCAAGCAGTGGTAAGTGCTGGGGAAAAAAAGCATGGAGAGAGTGAGAGAGAGAGAGGCTGTTTTGTATTGGGCCATAGGGAAGGACTCATTGACAAGGTCACACTATGCTAAGCAAAATAAGTCAATCAGGAAAAAGACAATTATCATATGATCTCACTGATATGTGGAATTTAAGAAACAAGACAGAAGATCTTAGGAGAAGAGAGGAAAAAATGAAACAAGATGAAACCAGAGAGGGAGACAAACCACAAGAGACAATTGTAGAAAACAAACAGGTTGCTAGAGGGGAGGGAGATGAGGGGATGGGACAACTGGGTGATTGATGGACATTGGGGCGGGTATGTGTTGTAATAAGCACTTTATATAATACCCAGTATTATATAAGACTAATGAATCACAGACCTCTACCCCTAAACAAATAATACATTATATGTTAATTGAATTTAAATTTTAAAAAATTAAAAAAAAAAAGAATGTATTTGTTGGGGCATCTGAGTGGCTCAGTCAGTTAAACATTTGCCTCTGGCTCAGGTCATGATACCAGGTCCTGGGATCGAGCCCCAAGTCAGGATCCCCTCTGCTTCTTCCTCTCCCTCTGACCCTCCTCACCCACCCATGATCTCTCTCTTTCTCATGCTCTCTCTCTCAAATAAAATCTTAAAATTAAAATTTAAAAAAAAAGCATTTTCCTCACATGGTTGTAGCTATGATTGTCACTTTGACTCACATGTCCCTGTGTCCCTCAATAGCTGTCTTGTTTAGTGACCTAACACAACCCTTGCCCTTGTATATGCTACAAAAAATGATCCTTGTGGCTCCATCTTCCTATTCCATCCCCATCTTCGGTTTAAGTTCCCTGACGTCTCCACTGAGAAGCTAAGACCCTGGAGTGGAAACTCTCTTTAGATGTTGCACTCCAACATAGTATCCTGCTTATCTCTGAGAACGGTGACACCATCACAGTCTATATCCTAACAGCAGGATAGAATGGGCTCCGTCACTCAACGCTGTTGGCACTGCAGCTGGGTAAAGCCTTTTGGGGACACCAAGCCAAAGCCTCAGAACAACACCAGGTCCTGCCTCTTCTCCGACTGTCCTACCCCTTTAGCTACCACATCTTCCCATTCTCTGCCAACCACACCTTCCTCTTCGGGTTCTATCTCATTCATTATTTTCTTTCTTCCACTTTTAAGTTTCTTTACAGAGTGACATAGGTAGGAAAATGGGAACCTGCCAGGTAAGCACAGGTGAGATAGAGAGGATGGATTCAAGAAAATACTTAGGAGGTGAGATATAGAGGGATGAGAGGACACCAGGTAACAGGCTGAGAATGGTAACATAAGTTAAACAGATAGATAAGTAAGAAATACAGAGAAGAATGTCCCATGGTACATAAATTAATGCAGTTTGGGATTTTTAGAATGCTGAGTGGCTGTGGTGTAACCGCGTAGATGAGTTGAGAAAGCAGCGAAGAATCTCATTCCAGGAAGTCAAGAGTCATGAACGAATAGGAGGGTGTACATTGGGCCAGGGATATGGATTATGTCTCCCAGGAAAATTAAGGCACACACAGCTGTGGGTTGAGTATAGGATGCTAAAAAACACCAACATGTCGAATTATTATGATCTTGTTATTAACAGTCTAAGTTTTATCTACTATCAATGCAGAGATTTCTGGAAAAGAAGAAAAAAAGAAGTTGACTTAAGGGGGTTACCATTACTATATTTTGCTTTCAAGTGTGTGTCTGTGTAATAGGATAGCGACTGAAGATCTGCAGTACATTTTATTTTTTTAATAGGATCCCTCCTCAGTGTGAAGCCCGATGCAGGGCTTGAACTCGTGACCCTAAGATCAACACTTGACCTGAGATCAAGAGTAGGTGCTTACCCAACTAAGCCACGCAGGCATCCCAGTCTCCAGTCCACTTGAAAATAAACTAATGCCTGAGCTGCCATTATAGGACCATAACACATACTCTTAGACAAGGCAAGGAAAATTCCCATGCTTGTCAGCCAAAATCCCATTCCAAGGCAGGACACGGATCAAACTGCATTATATCATCAAGTGTTCAGAACTACTTTTTTGCCAAGAGCTACCTTTTCCAGCCTTGCTTCCAACAGGGAACAGTTTCTAGCAAGGTCGTCAAAATTCATGACTGTAGACGTTCAACATTCCAAGATTTCCTGGTGCTTCCAGGCTTTTGCACAGAATGTTCTGTCTGCATGGAATCTTTCCCCTCCATTCTCTCCTCTCCTCACTGCTTAACCTTCCCTGACCTAGAGGGTCTTGTGTTTTCTGCTATCATCTATGAAACTGAAGCAGGTTATTTGTTAGCTGGCAAGTAAAGTAAAACCTCAGACCCTTCAAAGACCCTGATGGAAGGAAAGATCAACAAGTCCAAATACCCTAGCAAAATACCTGCCTGCTTTCTGACATCTGATATTCCATCCCATTCTTGAATTGACTCTGTACCTTGCTAAACTCCAAACAGTCCCAGAGGGAAAAAGATGAAAATAATTATCACATAGGAAAGAAAGGCGGGGGGTAATGCTCCTGGGTGGTTCAGTCAGTTGGGCATCCAACTCTTTATTTTGACTCAGGTCATGATCTCAGGGTCGTGAGATCAAGCCCCAATGTCGGGTTCTGCACTGGGTGTGGAGCTGGCTTAGAATTCTCTCTCCCTCTCCCTCTGCCCCTCACCCTGTTTGGTCTCTCTCATAAAAACAAACAAACAAACAAACAAAAAAACAAAAACACTAAGTTGAATTTTTTTAAAAAAAGATTCTAAGGATATTATAGAAAGGATAGCCCTGAGCTACCAGTGAAAGAAATGACAATATAAAAAGGGTCCAGAATTACCCAAGGTAAACTTGCCTCAATCAAATTTTTACCTTGATTGACACCAGTATTTCTGTTCTGGCTTAACCATTTTTATATTTTCAGCATTCATTCTGGAATTTCTGTAAATTCACCAGTCTCATACTGTAAAAAATACCTGTAAACCACATTTTTTTCAACTTTTGATAAAATAACATCTTTTTAGTTCATTTGTTACAAAAATTCTTTTGCAACTTCAAGAAGGTTTTGGTTTCTACCGTCCTAGTATGCTTTAACCTTGCAATAATTTAAAGAGGTGAATTCCTAAATCAACAAGTGGGGTTAATCAGTGGAACTAATACTCCCTGGCAATGATACAGTTTTTTATTTGTACTGAAAAAGTCTTAAATCACTATTAGAGAATAATGTTAATAAAAATATAATTAAAAAAATAAAATTCTTACCAGTAATATTTTCTATTTATCACTAAAAAGCTCCAAATATTTTATGGATATTATCATAATTAATGCTTACATTAACCTTGGGAAATGAATAAGCAAATAATTTTCTCTACTATATAATGAAGGACCTGAGACACCCACCCTATCTTTCAGTCTTTTTCCTAAGGAACTTAGCTTTCTAAACTATAAACAGAACTCAACACTTGACCACACTGCCTGTATCTGGATAGAGTCTATAATAAGGACCCATGGATGTAATGATAGAAGAGTTTCTACAAATTTTAACAGCTTTCTGAAATATTTGCATTGGAAGCCTGTATTTGTGCTTCTAATCACCATGAATTTGGCAGTCATATTCAGGTAACTATTTCTAGCATTCTGTGTATGGGAAAATATACATGTGTCAACACTGTAGTGACAAAGTGTGTGTGTGTGTGTGTGTGTGTATACGTGTGTGTATTTTAATTAATTAATTAACACATTAGTTTTCATTCTAAGGCTTTAAAATTTTTCCTGGGATTTTAGCGCTGTGGTCTGGGAGTTCCTGTAGTCAATGAACTCTTAGCAGAACTTGGGAGCTTCTGATCAGAAAGACGGAAATTTAAGAATGACATAGGAAAGTTAAGCCAATCTTGGAAAGAGTGAGGGAGTGTACATTAAAATTGCATCTCAGGGGTGCCTGGGTGGCTCAGTGGCTTGAGCCTCTCCCTTCGGCTCGGGTCATGATCTCAGGGTCCTGGGATCGAGCCCCGCATCAGGCTCTATGCTCAGCAGGGAGCCTGCTTCCCCCCCCCCCCC